>NC_057798.1:721097622-721123417 GCF_018294505.1 Triticum aestivum | reverse complement strand
CGCCACCTATATCCCCAAGAGGGAGCGCAAGCGTGCACTCAGGGACGTCTACGCGATGGAGCCAGTCGCCCCAAAGTTCAACCCATGGTCCTCCTGTCCGATCACCTTCGATCGCAGGGACCATCCGACTAGTATCCGTCATGGTGGTTCAGCCGCACTGGTCCTCGACCCAATTATTGATGGATTCCACCTTACGCGAGTCCTCATGGATGGTGGTAGCAGCCTGAACCTGCTCTATCAGGATACAATGTGCAAAATGGGTATCGATCCCTGAAGGAACAAGCCCGCAAAAACCACCTTTAAAGGTGTCATACCATGTGTAGAGGCCTGTTGTACGGGCTCAATCACACTGGATGTGGTCTTTGGATCCTCGGATAATTTCCGAAGCGAAGAGTTAATCTTCGATATTGTCCCCTTCTGTAGTGGCTATCATGCACTGCTCGGACGAACCGCATTCGCTCGATTCAATGCGGTGCCGCACTACGCCTACCTCAAGCTCAAGATGCCTAGACCACGCAGTGTAATAAAGGTCAATGGAAATATGGAACGCTCCCTCCCTACCGAGGAGCACACCACGGCCCTTGCAGCAGAAGTACAGAGTAGCCTTTTTAGGCAGAACCTTAATCCGGCAGTAAAGCTCCCGGACACTGTCAAGAGAGTCCGAACTACTCTGCAGCAGGACTGTCCAGCTCATCCAGAGCTTGACTAGCAATTCGGCCTTACGTCCCCGTCCCAATCAAGTGATGACATTTGTGACGCGCGTACATAACTACGCACTCAAAATACCATGGGCATGGACGGAGGCACAGCTAGACCGTGGTCCATAATGCGGCTAATCCGCCCCTGGATCCGCATACCTTCACTTTTTCTTTTTCATTTCAAGTTCTTCTCTTCCCAAGGCTTTTTTGATAACCTGATCATCGGACCTATCATGGGACGGATACACCAAGAAGGCAAGGAGCTTTGACATACAAGGGAATTCCCAGGTGGTCTCTGCTAATGATCGTTATACCTGTTTTAAGTACCAGCACGCAGCTCGCCCTTGGTCATGGCATGTCAAATAGCCTTATTTGCTTATCGTATTACTTCTACAAATACGCCTTGACGTATTAATAAAATTACAATGGAAAATAACTTGCGGCTCAATATTTGCGGCGTCAGCTTATCACTTGATTTTTTACTTGTCTTTGTATTTTTTATCAATTGCACCCGTACACTCTGGTACGCCTTAATTCGCCAGGGGCTTCATCATACCCCACAACACGACAATAAAGTCTGAACACTTTTATAGTATAGTTCGGCACCCCGAACTTATAGCATTATATGCATCGGCTCTGAATCATGTCTTTGGTTAATAGTTGGGTTGCCCGGCTCCTGTGCTTACTACCTTACGTTCCGCTATATCGGCTAGGGTAGTAAAGGGAGAACTACTGCGATTGTGTCCCGGTTCTTATGGACGAGCACCTCAGTAGAGAAAGTAGAAAACTGAATGTCATGATGCGGCAAGTGCTGGTCAGTTGTTCGAGAGGTTTCAAATCCTTAGAGATTTTTCCCGCATTATGCGATGAGTCGGTTTTTATCCGATTAGGCATGTATAGTGCCCCAAGTTCGGACTTCCAAACACCAGGGGCTGCGCCTAATTTTTTGTTGTCAAACTCCTATGGCTAAGTGAGGGTGATAAAGTCGTATAGTCTGATTGCCTTGTTCGTTGCGCTAAACACCTCCTTTAAGGACCAAAATTTGGAGTAAAGAGTGTTTAGATTTATCCCGAACACCCCCGTACTATCTACGTGGGGCAGAAGCCGACGAATGGCCAACTCTCAGATTTCATAAAATGGTCACACAGAAGGTGAAATTTTAAATAAACAAGCATTATATAACATAAAGATCTTGTTTCATATTACAAGATAGGATGACATGAATGTTTTCATGGGAATATGATATCCTTGGCACATTGCTCCGCCACAAGGCGGGATCCCTCCATGACACTGGAAAAATACAGTTCGGGTCGGCGGTGCTCCTTCCCCTCAGGCGGCCCCTCGGTCATCAGCTTCGTGGCGTCCATCTTTGCCCAATGCATCTTAGCACGAGCAAAGGCCATCCGCGCGCCTTCAATATAGACCGAACGCTTAATGGCTTCAAGACGTGGGTAGGCACTGACAAGCTGCTTCACGAGTCCAAAGTAGTTGCTGGGCATGGGCTCGGCAGGCCATAGCCGGATTATCAAATCCTTCATGGCTAGTTCGGCCGCCTTATGCAGCTCGACCAGCTGTTTCAGCTGATCGCTAAAGGGCACTGGATGTTCTGGTCCAAGGTATTGTGACCAGAACAGCTTCTCCGTTGAGCTCCCCTTTTTGGCTCGATAGAATTTCGCAGCGTCTGACACGCTGCACGGCAGATCCACAAACGCCCCTGGAGAGCTCCAAATCCGGGTAAGTAAAAGGAACCATTCCTTCACATATCTGCTTTGCATAATGAAAGCCTTAACCGCCGTAATCTTCTTGGCCGCTTGGATTTCCTGGAGGGCACCCTGGGCTTCGGCTCGGGCATCTTGTACGCTTTGGCAGGCCTTGGCAAGTTCAGACTCTTGATTCTTAAAATCGCACTCCAAGGACTCGCACTTCTTGACAGCGTCCTGGAGCTCTTGTTGAACCTCATTGACCTGGGCCTCATGCTTTTCGCGTGCGGCCTGCTCCTTTGCCGCCTTATCCTCGACCGCGACCAACGCCTTCTTGAGGGCAGCTACTTCGGACATTGCCCCTAATAAAGTTCATGACACTTTAGTCAGCTCGAATCATTCATACTTCCTAAATATATACAAGGTTACCGCATACCTTGACTATCCTCCAGCTGCTTCTTCACATGGCTGAGCTCCTCCTCGGCCCGCTCTAGATTCTGCTTTAGTCTTGAGACTTCCGCAGTGTGAGCAGTCGCAGCCAGCAGCGACGCCTGCTTATTCACATAGACATATCAGATTAGACTCCTGCGAAAATTATTTGATCCTCTGTTCGGCTTTTCTTTCTGAACACCGGACAGAGCGTCGGGGGCTATTGTCTATACTGTGACATTCTTTTTTAATTACATTGCTTACCTCAAAACCTGTTAGAAGGCTGGTGCAGGCTTCGGTCAATCCGCTTTTCGCGGACTGGACATTCCCAATCACCGTACCCATTAGGGTACGGTGTTCGTCAACAATGGAAGCACCTTTTAGTGCTTCCAACAACCTGTCTGGTGCCTCTGGTTGGATAGAGGTCACCGGCGGGATAGGCGCGCCCCTTCCCTGCAAAGGGGGTTGCACGCCTGATTCTGGAGCCGTAGGGGTCTCCAGAATTATATTCGGATGAGGGCCGGATTGAATACGGCCCCCATCGTTAATATCCATGGGGGTATGCCCCCCCATGTGTCCGACATCCGAGGCTTCACCCTCTGGCGCCTCCCGGATGGCCGCCGGATTCTCTCCTGGGCCGGGGATCCTTCGGGACGACGCTTCGGTGCCATCCAGGTCCCGGGGAGAGGTGGCCGACGGGAGGGTCCCGTTGTCCATCGTCGCTGGGTCCAGCGAATCCTCTGACGATAAGGACCGCTCGAGGTGGGACTGAGCCGGACTGTAAATGCATAATTTAAGCACATTAAAACAATAAAGTAAAGAATCTAAATACAAATACGTGTCCGGATACTTACGATTCAGCCAGGGGCTTCTCCATGGGCTTCCACTCCCAGCTGCCATCGGTGGCCGCTGCGGAGCTGTCCGGAAAGGAAGCTTTCCCTTTCTTGGATGCCTCGGCCTCCGGATATGTGGAGGTCGTCCTTTCCTTTTTTTTCCTGTAGGAGGGGAGTAGATTTCCTCTTCTTCCTCCTCTTCCTCGTCGTCTTCGGCGGAGGAGTGTGCCTCGGCGTCTTCGGACGTCACATCCGAAGTGCCCTTGCGGCGGAGACCACTTTTGGCCCCCTTGGCCTTCTTCTTGGCCTTCTTCTCCGACACCTCGTAAGGCGCCGGAAATAGCATCTTCGTCAGGAGCGGAGTCTCTGGGCCTTCGGGCAGCGGAGCCGGACAATTAATCTGCTCCGCTATCTCCGTCCAGTCCTAAAAATAAGTGATGGGGAGACTTAGATGCGTTCCTTGAATATGCAAGTAGAGGGTACACCTTGAAAACATGAGAGAGCTTACCGGATTAGCAGGGTGAGTTAGGTCGTGCCCACAATCTTCGTCCGTGGCTGGCGGCACATCATTGGCCTTAAAGAGCACCTTCCAGATTTCTTCGTGTGTCGTGCCGAAGAGCTCCAATAGGGTCTGGTGCTTGGCCGGATCAAACTCCCACAGATAGCCAGTCTGTATTTGGCATGGAAGAATCCGGCGGACGAGCATAACCTGGATTATGTTGACGAGCTTGACTTTCTTGATTATCATGCTCTGGATGCGCGCTTGGAGCGCTTTCAGCTCGTCCGAAGAGCCCCATGCCAGGCCTTTCTCTTGCCAGGAGGTGAGCCGCATCGGGACTCCGGATCAGAATGCGGGGGCCGCCGCCCAATTGGTGTCGCGTGGCTCGGTGATGTAGAACCACCCGGACTACCACCCTTTGACAGTTTCCACAAAAGAGCCTTCGGGCCAGGTGACATTGGGCATATTTCCCACCATGGCGCCTCCGCACTCTGCTTGTTGCCCGCTCACCACCTTCGGCTTCACATTGAAGGTCTTCAGCCATAGGCCGAAGTGAGGTGGGATGCGGAGGAAGGCCTCACACACGACAATAAATGTCGAGATGTTGAGGATAGAGTTGGGGGCCAAATCATGGAAATCCAGCCTGTAATAGTACATCAGTCCGCGGATGAACGGGTGGAGGGGGAATCCCGGCCCGCAGACGAAGTGTGTGAGGAACACCACCCTTTCCTGGGGCTCCGGGGTGGGGACGATCTTTCCCTTGGCTGGAAGTCGATGAGCGATGTCCTTGGCCAGGTACCCGGCCTCCCAGAGCTCCTTGATGTCCCTCTTCGTGACGGAGGAGGCCATCCACTTGCCTCCAGCTCCGGATCCGGACATGATTGGAGTGCTTTTTTGGGCGGAGAAGGCGAGAGCTTGGGCGCTGGAGCTCGAGAATGGATGGGCAGAGGAAGGAGAAGGCGTGGGTGCGAAAAGGTGAATCATTATCCCCTTATAAAGGCAGTAAAAGTTATGCGCCTCCCTACTTGCCTTAAAATCCACCTATTCCCCAAGCGCTGTGCAGATGACACGGTTGGATTACCCATGCCCGTATTGATGAGAATCCCGTGATAAGGGGACACGATCTCTGCTTTGACAAGACGTGCCAATGAAACCGCACCTCAAAATACGGAGAGGCAGGCTAAAAACAGTTTGAATAAAGACCGGGCAGTGGCGTGATGTCACGCTACGAAAGGTTGTCAACGGATTGGACTCGTGAGATATTATACTCTCTACAGTTGTGTGTGGTACTTGTTTTGCAGAGCCGGACACATTTTTCTATGTTTGGAAGACTATGTTGGAGTATTTGGAGAAGGAACCCGCCTTGCAATGCCGAAGACAATCTGCGCACCGAACTCATCGTCATTGAAGCCTGGTTCAGGGGCTACTGAGGGAGTCCTGGACTAAGGGGTCTCGAACAGCCGGACTATCACTACAAGAAAATTGAGATACTGTGACGAAAATCCTCGTGACAATGGTGGACAACGTCACACAAATACGTAATGCGTGATGTTTTCCTAGGTAGCGTCACTGATTACTACAAATCGGTGACAATAGACGTCACTTAATCACTTCGGCCCATGAGTGCACCTGACTACCAATTTCTATGACAATTTGGTAATTTCGATGACGAACCTACTAGAGTCATCGAATATGAATGTGTGAGGATCACTTTTTTGGCATGTAACGTCTAGCAATGGGACCTACCATAGTGCTTGACGGGTTAACGAGCAGTATGACCCGCATAATAGTGTTGACAGTAGGATCCATCATAGTTTTTTCACAGTCTACTTACCAATATAATTACGTTGTTCTATCTAATATAAACAGGTAATGGCCAGCAAAAAACTTATTTTGTTCCGTCTATCATAAATAGGTAGTGGTTGAGGGGGAAAAACCTGAATCCTGCGTTCATGAGCTCTTATTTCGTTCTATCAGAAAAAAATGGAAATATGAGTTGGCGGAAAAAAGTTTGGTACAGGGAGTTTGAACATAGGATCATTATGGTCTCAGATAATGGCGTTGAAAATAAGCTAGAGTTTAGATGCTACTGTAAATTATGCTAAAAATATATTTATTATGTTCTTCTTTTTACACATATTTATTATGTTCTTGGACGAATATTCTTGTAGCATTTAGCAAGTTAGTTATTTTTTCGCCGGGGCGTGTGTGACTCGATCTGTAGGTTAGTTATTTCTTATCGAGCCATATGTGATCGATCTGTTCGTTTATTCTATGTTCTAGATGGCGTCGCTCGGTTAGTAACTTCGTATGTTTTTGTTTTGAGGCAAAGTAACTTCGTATGTGACGGGTATACCACAACATGTGGCCTGGTTTTTCTTTTTCTTTTTGAGAATCAGCATGCACCCCTTTTTTTAGAGTTTTCTACGTGGGCTAAAGCCCGCTCAACCCCGGCTATAAAGCAGCGAATTTTTTCCCCTCGGCCACCTCCTCCTTCCCGAGCGAAACCCTACCTATCCGATCTGGCTCTCTCTCGCTCATGTGGCGGCAGCGGTAGATCGGAGGCAACAAAGCGCTAGGACGGCGGCAGGAGTAGTTGTTCTCCTCTCCCTCTCCCTCTCCCGTCGAGTTCCTTCAGGGTGTCCCGCTGCGGAAGTTGCTCGTTGCGTCAGGGCCAGACATGGCGCACGGCGGCAGATCCTGCGTGCGCCACGGCCGGACTAGACTGATCGCGCGGCGGCGGCCCATCCAGTGTGCGTGTCATCCATTCACAGTGTGATTGCTTGCATGCGTTTTCCGATCCCTATTGCAGGATTGAACCCTGTATCTCTGGTGCCTCGTCTATACACTTCTCAATTCCATCAGTGCAAGTGAGGGAGAGGAGGAGGCATTGTGATATGGGTATTTGGTTATGGCTTCCCGGAGTGAAACCCCCGGTTCGCCTACGATACCCGCACCAGCCCCTTATCAGTGGCTACCGCCGCAGGGTACGTTTAACTAATTACTCGGGCCGCTGTCGTCTGACCTTCCGCACTAGTGAGATACATCTTGTTGACCCTCTATTTTTTCTTCTTCTTGGGTTTTGTCCATCAGGTTGACATGGAGCACAGGTCACGGGGGCACACCAAAGTTCCGGAGAAGACCATCAAGCTCGACCAGCAACCTGGGTTAACATGTGTACGACGCTCAACTCTCTGCTCTCAGTTTAGATGAACAGCTTACATGTGGGGATTGGTTCAGATATCTGTTTTGTTCTGTTCCTCACTGTGAGTTCTTATTGATCAATTGTAAGATGCTTCTATATTACTCCCTCCATCCCAAAATAAGTGACTCGACTTTGTACTAACTTTGTACTAAAGTTAGTACAAAGTCGAGTCATTTATTTTGAGACAGAGGGAGTAGTAAATCTATTAAAGTTAGCTGCAGCAAAATATTTTCATTATGTTGATTCTCCCCCAGTATTGCTATGGTAATTTGTAGTTCCGAGCTCGTGGCAACTTTTTTAAGGGAGTGTCAGTAGATTTGCAAGTGAATTAATGTTGTAGAACTATAGTGGGAGTTTTATGAGCGATTCAACATGATTTTGGCAAATTACTAATGGAGAACTAATTCACTGGAGTCCTCTGTGGCAATCAGAAGTGATACTGACAACATCTAAAGGTGGTAATGCAGATTATTGTCCAAGCAAATTTGCCAAAATGAGCTCTTTTACCATAGCGTAATTGTAATTAATTTCTTTTCAGATGGAACTGTCTTGTTGATCACACTTCTAATCAGTGTGTGCCAAAGACAACAACTAAGTTTCTCAAAAGTTCTTCATTCTTTCTTCCCTGTTCTAGGCTGCTTGAAGGTTTCTTCCTTTCGAGGCTTTGTTGAATATTCTGTTTTTTCACACCATTTTAATTTGTGAAGGAGTACCTACTACAAATGCTAATTTGCTCCTCTTGGGATTTCAAACTTTGGGTTGTGCTATCATTTATGTATGTCCTATTAATTCCAATACTTGTCTTACTTTGTGATGCATTCATACATGTTTATTCCAATCTAATATTTCAGATGACCTTTGTTGCTCACAACTACGACATGTTTAGTTCTGTTCATATCACTTATTAGAAAAGTACTAACATGTATTTTTTTTGTTAAGATTCCAACCTAGAGCTCTAGTTATAACTTGCATATGTCCTCTGTTGCAATAGTAGATGGTTTTCTGTAACTCATTCAAACTAATATTTATGTATTTATTTCTAATAGGCTGATTCATAAGTCATGTTTCAAGAAGTTGATATGAACAAAGGAGGATCAGACCAACTCTACGTGCCTTCAAGAAGTCACGAGAAGTGGCATCCAACAAAGGTTCCAAGTTTTGATGAAGGTGGGAGAGTGTCACACCAAAAAAGTCTCTATTGATGACCTCCAAAATTAGAAAGGATGTTGTATCAGATGATTATGTACCTTGGGTTATTTTGGAATGGGCATGTAAGGGATGTGTAATATGCCCCCTGTTTAAGACTAGTTGGCTTGTAATGTGATGAGAAAATTGGTCAATGGAAAGATGGCCTTAAAACTACCACAAGCACACTATGCGTTTTGAATCAGACTAGACCAAAGCAATATTAGAGGAAGAACCTATAAAGAAAATAATTCTTAAAAGGCTAGCAAAAAATGGCAATTGCTTCACAAGAGCGTGGGCTGGATCTGGGTTGCGAATTGGCTATGGCCCACCAAAAATTAGAATCAAAAATAGAAAATGGGCTGAATTATTGGGCTTGGCCCATTTGGAAACCAAGTGTGCACTATCCCACCAAAAATCTAGTGACGACATATTCGTCACCGAAGGTCCCATATCCGGTGACATTTTTTGCGCACCACGTCACTAGGAATAATCTGTGACGGGGATTCTGTGACGAGGCTGGTGACGCATGAAAAATGTCACACATGAGTATTTTGTGACGTTTTTAGCTATTACGTGACATTCGTGAGCTTGTCACAGTAGGTCTGATCTCTTGTAGTGTATATACTTTGTCGGACTGTTGGACTATGAAGATACAAGATAGAAGACTTCGTCCTGTGTCCGGATGGGACTCTCCTTTGCGTGGAAGGCAAGCTTGGCGATCCGGATATGTAGATTCCTTTCTCTGTAACCGACTTTGTACAACCCTAGTACCCCCCGGTGTCTATATAAACCGGAGGGTTTAGACTTCTAGGGTTTAACCACAACAATCATAACCTCATAGGCTAGACTTCAAGGGTTTAGCCATTACGATCTCATGGTAGATCAACTCTTGTAATACTCATATTCATCAAGACCAATCAAGCAGAAAGTATGGTATTACCTCCATAGAGGGGGCCCGAACCTGGGTAAACATTATGTCGCCCGCCTCATTTTACCATTAGCCTTAGACGCACAGTTTGGGACCTCCTACCCAAGATCCGCCAGCTTTGACACCAACAGTCGCTTCCCAGTTTCTTTCTAGCCTTCACTTGTACTAAGCGGGAATACTGCTTGTGCATCCATTTCTATAAACCCCAAAGTTATTCCATATGAGTCCATCATACCTTCCTATATGCGGTATTTGCCTGCCGCTCCAAGTAAATTTGCATGTGCCAACCTCTAAACCTTTAAATGAAATTCTGTTTTGTTTGCTCGATAGCTCATGTATCAACTAGGGTTGTCTGTATCTTCCATGCTAGGTGGGTTATTCTCATGATGAGTGGACTCCGCTCATCATTCACGAGAAAATGGCCGGTAACCGGGATGCCTAGTCCCATGCTCAAATCAAATCAAAATAAATGCAAACAAAACTCCCCCAGGATTGTTGGTAGTTGGACGACACTCGTTGTTTCAGGCCAGCCATGGATTGACGTTCGTTGGTGGTGGGGGAGTATAAAGTTTACCATTCTGTTTGAGAACTACATATAATGTATGTAGTATGGAAGATATCGAGATCTCTCGGTTGTTATGTTGACAATGAAAGTATATCGCTCAAAATATTATTTATCTCTGTTTCAAAACTCGAGCTCTGGCACCTCTGCAAATTCCTGCTTCCCTCTACGAAGGGCCTATCTATTTAATTTTATGTTGAGTCACCATCCTCTTATTAAAAGCACCAGTTGGAGAGCACTGTTGTCATTTGCATGCATTGATATTAATTTACATTGAGTATGACTGTGACTGGATCTCTTTTGCCATGAATTACAATGTCTAGTCAGTCCTTGATCTTCAGAGGTGCTCTGCATTTATGTTTTGCGGTCTCAGAAAGGGCTAGCGAGATACCATCTTGTTATATCATATTATGATTGTTTTGAGAAAGTGTTGTCATCCGAGATTTATTATTATTGCTCGCTAGTTTATTATGCCGTTGATATGAGTAAATGTGAGACCTAAATGTTATTGTGAATATGGTTAGTTCATAATCTTTGCTGAAAACTTGAATGCTGACTTTACATATTTGCAACAACAAGATCAAACGGAGTTTGTAAAAGTTTTTCTTTATCACTTTCAGTTTGTCAACTGAATTGCTTGAGGACAAGCAAAGGTTTAAGCTTGGGGGAGTTGATACGTCTCTAACGTATCTACTTCTCCAAAAACTTTTGCCCTTGTTTTGGACTCTAACTTGCATGATTTGAATGGAACTAACCCGGACTGACGCTATTTTCAGCAGAACTGCCATGGTGTTATTTTTGTGCAGAAATAAAAGTTCTCGGAATGACCTGAAAATCCACGGAGACACGTTTTGGAATTAATAAAAAATATTGGCGAAAGAATCAGCATCAGGGGGACCACACCCTGTCCATGAGGGTGCAGGGCGCCACCCCGGGGCGTGCCCCCTGCCTCGTGGGCCCCTTGGGACTCCACTGACCTCAACCCCAACTCCATATATTCACTTTTGAGGAGAAAAAAAATCAGAGAGAAGGATTCATCGCGTTTTACGTTACGGATCCGCCACCAAGCCCTAATCTTCCTCGGGAGGGCTGATTTGGAGTCCGTTCGGGGCTCCGGAGAGGGGAATCCATCGCCATCGTCATCATCAACCATCCTCCATCACCAATTTCATGATGCTCACCGTCGTGCGTGAGTAATCCCATCGTAGGCTTGCTGGACGGTGATTGGTTGGATGAGATTTACCATGTAATTGAGTTAGTTTTGTTAGGGTTTGATCCCTAGTATCCATTATGTTCTAAGATTGATGTTGCTATGACTTAGCCATGCTTAATGCTTGTCACTAGGGCCCGAGTGCCATGATTTCAGATCTGAACCTATTATGTTTTCATGAATATATGTGAGTTCTTGATCCTATCTTGCAAGTCAATAGTCACCTACTATGTGTTATGATCCGGCAACCCCGAAGTGACAATAATCGGGACCACTCTCGGTGATGACCGTAGTTTGAAGAGTTCATGTATTCACTAAGTGTTAATGCTTTGGTCCGGTACTCTATTAAAAGGAGGCCTTAATATCCCTTAGTTTCCAATAGGACCCCGCTGCCACGGGAGGGTAGGACAAAAGATGTTATGCAAGTTCTTTTTCATAAGCACGTATGACTATATTCAGAATACATGCCTACATTACATTGATGAACTAGAGCTAGTTCTATGTCACCCTATGTTATAATTGTTGCATGAGGAATCGCATCCGACATAATTATCCATCATTGATCCATTGCCTACAAGCTTTTCATATATCGATCTTTGCTTAGTTACTTTTCCGCTGCCACTGTTACGATTACTACAAAACTGCAACTGTTACTTTTGCCACCGTTACCGTTACTTTCATATTACTTTGCTACTAAATATTTTCCTGCAGATATTAAGTCTTTCATGTGTTGTTGAATTGACAACTCAGCTGCTAATACTTAAGAATATTCTTTGGCTCCCCTTGTGTCAAATCAATAAATTTGGGTTGAATACTCTACCCTCGAAAACTGTTGCCATCCCCTATACTTGTGGGTTATCAGTGCTCGAAGTAGGCGATAATGAACCCGACAGTGTGATGAAGACCGGCGCGGACGGTGACGTTTCCGCGCCAAGGGAGGCGGTGCGGCGCATATCACATGGAAGTCAACGCACGTGGACCGCGGGCCGCGGCGTTACGGCCCGAAGAGGCGATGCAACGGCAGCGGGAAGGTCGGGGCGACGACGGTGAAGACCTCAGGGCGGTTGCAGGGATTGCGTGCCACGCTCGCTATGGCCTGGCGGGGCGATGCAGCGGCAATGCGAGGGTCGGCGCAGCCTCGATGACGGCCTGGAGCGGACGGCCTCGGTGCAGCGGTTGACCGCCAAACGCGGCACTTCGGCCCGAAGGGCCGACGCAGCGACAGCATGCGATGTGATGCAACCACGGGAACAGCCTCAGGGCGGCGGTGAGGACCATGTGTCACGGCGCTATGGCCCGAAGGGGTGACGCAGAGGCGCGGATCAGTGCAGCCATGGGGAAAACTACGGGGCGGCGGCGCTGCGGCCCCATGGGGTGACGCAGCGGCAGCCTGTTGCTCGATCGATGGAGGGGCCGCTGAACTCAAGACAGGGCGGTGACAGCCGGCGTAGGTCGACGAGCAGGCCGACGCCCGGATGACGGGCGTGAGGGGCCGCCTGTCCCGCGAAGCCGTCGGGTCGGGGCAACGAGCGGGCAGACGCATGGACGATGGCCGTTAGGGGCCGCCTGTCGCGCGAGGCTGCCGGCTCGGTGAAGAGGCCGGCTGGTCGCGCCGGTGTCGGGGTAGAGGCGTACGGTGGTCGACGGCGGCGGCGAGCGACGCAAACCGATCAAGCATAGATCGGAAAAACCAAAAAGAAAAACACCGATCAAAACGACCGGCGAGGGAGTAAAAAAACCCGGAGCAAGGGCTCGAGGAAAAGACTCTCTAGGGCAGCTGGTCAACACGGCCGGTAGACGAACCCTAGGTACGGGCGGCGCAGCCCCCGGCGGCAGTCATGGAGGCCGACCGCCCCCGGGGCGGCGCGCGGGTGCGGAAGCGGTTAGGCTTTAGAACCCGGAAACTGATACCATGTTAGAAGGGAGAGAGAGGATTGATGGAATAGTTCGTTGTATTGCTTGAGCCTCGTGGGCATATATATAGGAGTACAAGGTCGTCTTGGAGTACAAGGCAAGGTGGAATAAATCCTACGCTATCCTATGTTTCCGTAATAACAATGATACTGAACAGAAAGAAATGAAGACTGGCCGGTACGTCCAATGGCTCTGCGTTCGGCCGGCCATTGGTGGATCTAGCGTCTAGTGTTAAGTTTGGCTGTCGGTGGTCTTCGCGAGGTGCGGCTGGCTGAGGCGGTTTGTCATGCTTCTTCATCGTTGGAGGGTTCAACGGCGGTGGTGGTTGGCTGTCGTCTTGCTGTAGGGATGTGCTCAAACTCCGGGTGAGAACCCTGCATCGACTCTGCTGATGCCGACGGTAGTGGCGTCTACGGACGTCGTTTTCTTGGCAGGAGGTGCCATCGTGGAGCTACAGCACCTACAATTCTTTGTTTGTGGTCTCCAGGTAAAAACCCAAGATCGGGCTTGCCGGATCGGATGACGGTGTTGTGTGCTCGACAACACTACCTCCTTGGAGGCGTTGTCTTGGAGACCCAAACAACGGCTTCTGCTGCTGCGTGTAGTTGTGGGTGGTGCGTTTGGTGGTGGTGGTGCGGCCTGCTCAGGACCGAGGGTGGTGTGTTCTTCTTCAGGTGTTTCTCTTCAGCTGTCCTATGTGTGGTCTCCGGCCTGCTACTATGCATGCTCATGACCCTGTTCTGTTGAGGCGAGCCTCGGGCTCTTGGTCTCGTCTTAATTCACTTTGCTCAATGACGACGCAATGACGCCTCCCCGACTTGCTAATCGTCTTGAACTTCTGTGGCGGAGCGCTCAGTCAAGGTTCGTGTTAAGCTTTGGCACAAGGTTCGTGTTAAGCTTTGGCACTCGTTGACTGTGGATGCTCCTCTGTTGTGTCGTGATGTTTGATACGCACGCCGGTGCGGTGCATTAGGCTGTTTGTAGAGTCTTGGTATTGTGATCCCTCGACGCACCCCTCATCTACCTGGTCATGTTAGTATGCTAGCTAGGTCTTGCCTTATGTTGGGCATCCTGTTCCTCTCCTTTCCTTGTAACACTTGCTACTTGTCTGGTTTTCGGCCCGGTTTTCCTCATAAACGGGGTCAATTTGTTAAGGTTTTCGATCCGGATTTCCTTATAAACTGGATCACTCTCCTAGCATTATGGCCACTTTGAGCAATATATTCAAGTGGAGGGACTCCTCTCCCGGTGATTCTCAAAAAAAAAAAAGTACGCACGGTGGAAAGCGACAGGTGCACGTAAACTCTCACGGACGGATCCAACGGATCAATCTAACGGTGGTCCAGGCGGCTGATCTTACACACACATCAGTCAGATGATTTCTAGCACGCGCCTTGGAGAATCGACGCAATCTCAAATCATCCCTGCTCCTAATATCTCCACAGCTTGACAACTTCCTTCGCATCAGTTCCAGCAATGATATGGGAGAGGCCTAGATCACATGCTAATCTAACTCTACCCTTGACCGCTAGAGCTTCCATGATCATTGCAGCAGCTTGGTCATACCATATAGCTTGGCCTCTGAGCATAACACATGCATGACCTCGTACGTCCAGACCTGTTGCCCCTTCATCTATAACTAGATCGTTAATGGCGCGCGTTGCTGCGCCCGTCCATGCCTAATTTTAGTTTTTAGGGACTTGGAAGTAATTTATATACTTTGTATGCAATGTTTTGATGTATTGGGCTTCCTTGTAGGTTGTTCTTGCCTCCACTTGATTTTTCAACACAATGATATGTAATCGGGACTCGCAAAAAAATGATATGTAATCGGGGAGAGGAGCCAGTCGATCTACAACAGTACTATGTAATTGTAGAGAGGAATCCAATTGATTCACAAGAAAGTACTGTATTCCAGGAAATCCAATTCGGTTCAATTCGGCTCTTGGGAACATATGCTCCTGCGCACCATTTTTTTTTGTTGCAAATGTCAAAAAAAAGAGATAGGTTTGTCACACTCCAATGCTACCAACAATTTTTTAGGGGAAAAGCTTAAGCATTTTAACCTCTGAAAAAAAAACAAGTTGAATACCAAATGTTGCACTTAATTTTGTTTTTTCATCAACGAAGTACTGCTAGCCCGTTTTGCATGAAAGTTGTCAAGCACGCTTGTCACACTAACAAGAACATGTACGCAAGACAGAATTTTTCAATTTTATTTACTATTTATTTTGAATTTACTATTCATCTGAGAGCACATTCATACGTGTTGGTTCGAGTCGTGGTATCAAGTGTATGCGATTTAAATTAGGATGGCTGATGGAAACATGTTTTGTGATTGATCGTCTACTGTTTTGGCTCCCAAAATAACTCTAGCAAAAAGTCGCCGAAATTTGCAATACAAAGTTTGAGAATGATAGATACATCATGATAAATAGGTTGCATGTAAAGCAATATAAATAGTTCTATTTACATATCTTTACATCTAGGAACAGTGCAAACTCACAAAGTATGCAGACTGGAAAACAGATAAAAGCATTATGTACAGATTGATTAGTGTAGCCTCACTCACGGTCAGTCAGGACAATATAGGTTGTTAAAACCACCTCTCAAGTGTCCAGTATATGCAGTTCTTTCTGCAGAAAGAGACTGACATGTAAAGCAACTTTCATATGATACAAATTATGAATGAGAAAAATAAATAATGATAATGCTTGTAAGTTCCACCGAAAATGAAAAGCTACCAGGTAAAAGAAATGCTGAGAAGGGTAGGACGATTATAGATACACAGATTATAAACAAAAATAAGATACAGTGCTGGTGCTGCCATATTTAAATTTGAGGTTTTTGGAATTATTAAGAGAGAAATGTTTAGGCACAATAGTACAAGAAATAAAATTCATACAAATGATGTTAACATCATGTCTTATAATCACATTTCTTTGATTCCTCTTACCTGGTGTTCTCCACAGTTTCGGTCCAGCAGAAAAGTGTGAATGGGGCCAGTGTGTGGTGAACAAAAGAGTTCATCAAGCCAGTTCTCTCCTTAACCTGGGAAGAAGGGTACTTGAGTTGGATCTTTATTTAGCCTGTCATAGCAATTTAAGTACAAATCTTACTTCGGGTAGGATCACTCAAAAGTTGCCAGGCTCGGCAGGCTTTGGAAACAAAAAGCTCTGCTCTTCTTCTTTCTGCCCAGCTTTGTAAAAAATAAAGAATCATCTATAAACCTGCCCAATAATACTGAAAATAATTCGAATACCCCCAAAGGAGAAAGTTGCAGATAGAGTGCAAAATAGACTTTACTTAATTGGAATGTGAGAAGCCGTTTGATTACGCTACATTCTGAAGTAACCGAAAAAGACTAAACTGTAGATTCTTTTCCTGGTCGATGTTGTGAAGAAAGTCCACTTGGGAACTGAAGTGGCTCTCTATAAACGAAGATAAGAAAAAACATCTCAGTTGTTCATGGATGAAAGATGATAAAAAATCCTCTCCTTCTACAACAGGTAACTGGAGAGCTGGATCTACAGAAAAGCACAAAGAAAGAAGAAGAGGAATTTGAGAAAGCACTAATTGTATATGTTTTTTTGATAGATTTCTTGCCAACAAAAACAATCATATTTCAGTAATAAGCATCTAGCTAGAGTTCTTAGGTGGTTCATTGCTAATCGTAGTTGGTCTAGACGCATGGCACTTCCAATCAGATTCCATAGCAGTGGTGTGCAAGGAGAAAAGCACCAACCATGCAGGTGCCAGTATTAGTAATCTTTACGAGCAGCAGGTGAAATATGTTATAGGGGTGTTCCTTTTCACAAGAATCAAGCCCTACCTCTATTAAGGTTTCTCACTAAATCTCATTTGATTCAGTAATAGGAGCCGAAACCTCTTCGGCCAGTCTGGGCGGAATCTTGTATCTAAACAACTACCCAAACAAAACAAAACAAAACAAAACAAGAAGTCCTCAATGGATCTAGGCACAGACTTATGGTCAGAAGCAGTTGATTTAGCGACACGGACTGAGAAATCTCTGCAGGAGGAAAGGAGGAACGCAATCCTCAGTAACCAATCTACGGACTAAAGATTTACGGTGGCGTCATACCTTGACGGGAGAAAAGGAAAGGGACGTCCACAGTTTAGATTCTGTCTCCAGCTGCCTCCAATGGTGGTGGAAGGTCGTTTTCATGGCGCTCGCACTGCTGGCGCCTAACGCCGAGTTGAGGCCGAGGGACAATAGGCGAAGCCACATCCCACATATCCATATCTTATGCAGTGAAATTGTAACATACCTCCACAATCAGGCACGCACACACTGGAAGCACCAAACATTCAACAATCCTTTCTTCTTTGCAAAAACTGTACAGACATTAGATATGTCATTTTATCATATAGGAACAAACTAAGAGTGTGTACAACAACATTATGCTTGCGTGTAAGGATCTACCATCCTAAACAACCTGATGCATATATATAGCAAAAATAATAGTGGACTGTAGTATGTCATGAATATTTACGAACAGATAAAAATGGAAAGTAAGCAATCATATGAATACAGTGACTATGGAATAAAATATGACATTCGAGTAAACTTACCTTTGAGCAGCCATTGGGATCCTCAGTTTTAGAACTCAAGAACAAAAGTAACCCCAAAAACACCCTACAGAAATTTGTTGAACCAATAAGCCAGAAGCAATCCCAAACACTTGGGTGACAATAACTGCAACAAATTAAAAGCGGAAAACAGCATCAGCAGGAGCCCGAGCAGAGTACGTATATTGAGTGCCAAGGGATTGTATTGGGAAAGGGAAATCTGCATCAAAATTGAGGATGAGGGGCGACATAGTGGAGAAGCGTAGTTCTGGATGCTACTGCAGTACTGCTGGAGGAAGAAGGGAGAATAACCTGGGTGACCGTACAGAGCATATGTAGGTACCTGACCTCCACCATCCGTCTTGAGGCGCACCTCACTCCATTAAAGCATTAATGTTCTGTAGAAACGGCTGCTCCGCGCACTGCATCCTCATCAATCTCTGTCTATGTGTGCATAGAAACTGAAGATTAATTGTGTGTTTGAAGTCTAAGCGGAGCAGTTTCCAAAAGATGAGGCGCCATTACCCCCTTTCTACCTCGCTGGCGATCTCCCGGTGCTGGATCGACCGGCCATGGATTCCCTCGCACGCGACTGGATCCTCTCGCGCCTGTATCCAGCACCCGCGGCGTCCTCTCTGTATCGACCTCCCGTGATTCTTTCCTCTCTCTCGATTTTTTTTCTTGTATATTACGGAGACGAGAGCGCTGTGTCTCCGAGCGTCGTTCACGATATTGGGCTGAACATGGAGGCCCAGTTAACCACATGGCTCCAAAAAAGTCATGGGAGTAGCTGCCCTTACAGCATGTAGCCCATTTCGAGGCAAACACAGCATCAAGGGATGATCGAACGATCAGGAATGTCCACTGGACTAAATCAAACGGCCAGGAACGCTCAATTCGTGAGAGGGCAGGGATTAGATGCGGTTTTACTGTCTTTAATGGTCAACTAGCTTGCCATCCACATTCATTCATTTTCAGCATAACCCTCCTCTGTTACCTGTTATTTCGCCTGTACGTTTTGAGCGCACACCTGAGTTACTTTGCGGTCCACTTCACCACTCGGAAAACGATCTAACCCGCTCTTTGCGGTGTCTAGCATTCCCTACTGACCACACAACCCAACCTCCACATAAAATAACAACATCTTCATCACCATATACCTGGTCGCCTTTGAGATCAATGGCCCAATTAGCTCGGGTGAATTTCTGTTACCTTGACTGACTTGCCCTGAGCTCCTGCTAGGAAAGCTTCGCCCAGTGCATTCAAATATCACATGCCAAATGGTCTCCTTTCACCCATAAGATTGATAGAACGGAATCCGTTCAATATGTCTCTCATTCAATATGGCACGACCTGGTATAAACTTCTTACTGACGCCACCAAAAGTTATGAGCATTTGGCGGCACTTTCATTTGGACCAACGGGGAATTAGCAAAACCAAGACTTTATATTATTGATGACTCCCAGTTAACCGTGAAAAGATTTTTATTTTTTATCAGAACTCGTTCATAGACGAAACCTTGACTAGGAGTTCCTCTCTTGCTTCTACTTGCACTACTAAGCTACGTGTTCATTAATTTGTCAAGTAATCTACTTGTAATCAATAATGTCATGGTCAAAATTTACTCCAATTACATGAAACTCTTGTCTGGCTTGGCCACTACCCAGCTCTCGATCTCCTTCCTCAGCTCAACCTGCACGGCGAACAGCCCCTTGACAAACACGACACACATCCTTTCGAGCACAAGCGCATTGCGAAACAGCAGGCTGGCCAACACCCTATGCTGCACGTCACACTGGTAGTTAACCATATTGATCTCCTTCAATCGACGACGCAGGCACGGCAACGAAAAGCACGAACTGTCGGGAACTCTGAGATTGCAAAGATCCACGGACCGGTCGTACTCCTCCTGATCATCACCTACAACCCTTCCATAGAGCTGTCGGTACCTGATCTTCTCCTCTCTTCGTCTCCGCTTCTCCACGTCCTGCTGCCGCTCCTCCATGTAGAGCGAGAGAACCTCGAGGTTTGGCGTCTGCTCCAGTATCCTCTTGACCGTATCAACGGTGTCACTGTTTTCGATGGGACCCTGTAGCTCAAGCCGCGTGAGGTTGGCAAACAAGGGGGACACCGTGAAGAATTCACTGCCCAAGCCACGGTGGTGCAGGTGCAGGTGTTTTGAGTCCGAGACTATCTCAAGGAGTTTTCTGAACCGGACAAACTCCGACTCATTGGATCTCACCTTGCAGAAGCGGATGGTGCACGAGGACACTGCCGGTGAGCCGCGTAGGGACATGAGCGACTCCTCTGGTACGGAGCCGCTGTATTCTAGGCATCTTAGCGTCGACGCGTCGATGCTTACTTGCGTCACGTTGTGGCAGCACCGGAGGGCGAACCTACGGAGGCGTTTGTCGAGAACGGTGAGTTTTTTCAGACGGTTGTTGGCCTCCAGCGTCAAGTCAGCAAGTCGGGGGCAGCTCCAGATGAGTTTTTGGATGGTTTCTTCGGAGTCACCTCGTATGCTGGTCAGGCGCAGCGTCTCGAGAAATGGCAGGTCGACGACCTCGGGTAGATTCAGTTTGCAATAGCTGAGGCACATCGTCCGCACGGCTCTACAGGAGAAGAGCGTTCTCGGAAGGACATGCCCCCACGACTTATTGTCGTTCGACTCTTTTTCTTCGTCGTCGCCATTAACACTGCCGCGTGCACAGATGGGGCCGATGAAGAAGCGCAGGTCAAGGTGGAGCTCCTGGTCTTGGGTGCGCTGCCGCAGCACCTCGAAGAGCCACTGGTCGACGGCGCCCTTGTCCCACCCATGGTAGCTGTCGAAGGCGAAGCGGAAGCTGCGCAGCGGCACCATGAGGCCGGGGCGCCGGCGGCGGTGGAGGAGCGCGGCGCTGATGCTCTGGAGGAGCGCAGTGCTGCAGCTCCTCCTCTCCTGTGCCTCGTAGAAGTAGGTGTCCCAGTCGCCGGCCCTCTGGCCCTCACGCTCCTCGGACGAGATGGTGTGGACGCTGCAGAAGATGTCGCGCCACCGGCGGCCAAGCATGGCCGCACGGCCGGCTTCCTTGGTGGGCAGGAAGGAGAGGACGTGGCCCAGCAGGTCGTCGGGGAGGTCGCTGATGCGGTCTCGCCGTCCCGACGAGGATGACGACGGCTTCTTGCGCGAAGGTGAAGCCATACCGGTGCCTTACAGGTTGCAGCTTCGGTTCAAGCCTTCCAGGAGAAGCCGGCTATTCGATCAAACGAGACAGGAGATCGATCCGAAGTAGCACTAGCAATATATCAAGGATTTCCGGCGCAACGAGAGAGTCTCGTATCCGTTTCATAGGCGGTGGTGGTGAGTCACCAGCGTGTTCCTAACGGACATCAAAACAGAGTCGGTGGATATCTGTGCGAGCGCCGACTCAAATTTCCTCGTCAAATACCAAAGGCGCGCGACGGGCTGGGCAGCATAAAAAAGAAGCACGTACGCATCGCGTGATTGGCGTCTCGTCCATCGACGGAGATGAAGAGGGGGAGGCAGGAGGACCGGCTGAGCGCTCTCCCGGACAAGGCGCTCCAGCTCGTGCTCTCCCACCTCCCGTCCGACGAGGCCGTGCGCACCAGCGCGCTCTCTCGCCGTTGGCGCGGCGTCTACGCGGCCGTCCCCGTCGTCGACCTCACGGACCCCAAGAAAGGCACGCTGGACCGCTGGTCCGGCGGCAAGAACCGCCCGGTCTGCTTCGACCAGATGGTGACGGGCGCGATCCTCTGCAAGCCCCCCGGGACGCCCATCCGCACCCTCCGCCTCGACGCCATGTTCCCGCCACAAGACCTGCTCGACCAGTGGATCGTCTCCGCCGTCTACTCCGGGATCGAGGAGATCGACGTCAAGCTCAGGTACTGGCACGACCCCGGACGCCGGCTCTGCCCCTTTGGCTCGTCGGAGAAGGCCTCGGCGGACTTCGAGGTCCACCAGCGGAACAGAAACATCAAGACGCAGCCCCATTTCTTCGGGTGCAGCACGCTCCGGCGCCTGCGGCTCACCAACTGGACGCTCGACCTGACGCAGGGGGTGGTCGTCTCGTCGCTGGAGACGCTCTACCTCGCCAGGATCATGGACCCCAAAGGGCAACTGCAGCTGCTGCTCTCAAGTTGCCCGCGCCTCGCCGACCTGACGCTGCAAGAGCTCCCGAGCGTCACTGAGATCTCAGTGAAGAGCGCACACTTGCGGAGGTTCACCATGATCTGCTGCCACCATGCCAGCCACGTCAAGCTGCACAGCTCGCGCCTGAAATCACTGCACTACAAAGGCGGCATTCCCCTCGAGTCGCTCTTCGATGTTGCAAACTACAAAGGAATCATGGCGCTGACGATAGAAATCTGTGAAGACCTCTCCAAAAGGAAATCAGCTGAGGTTGCTCCGGTCACAGGACTCATCAGCCAGTGCACCGAGCTGGCGCATCTCCACCTTTCCTTACGCCCATCAATGGCTTACCACAGCAGCGTGTTCGCAGATGCCGTACGGGGGCTACCTCTCAGGCAGCTGGGCCTCAAAGGCTGCCTGCGCGAGGGCCATGCCGTCCGGTCTGTCGCCGTCTTGCTTCGTGAAACCAAGAACCTGGAAGTATTGTCGCTGTTACCTCTGGGTCGGCCCAAAAAGAAGGAGTCCTGGATGTCTGATGGCGAATCAGATACTGAGACTGAAGACGACGGTGACGATGAGGTTGACCGTAGTAGCCGTGTGACCAATAGTTTGTGGCAGATGTACGTCAGATGCTTGGGCCATAAGCTGAAAAGAATCAGCATTGTAAATTATAAAGGACTACAACTCGAAAGAATACTTGCACATTTTCTGCTTGACAGGGGTAAGACTTTGGAGGAATTCTCGGTTACCTCACCAGTTGAAAGTTCCCAACGAAAGGACCAGATGGCGTGGCTGCTAAGATCCTGGAGACACAACCGCCATACCAGAGTAACCGTACATTGAATTGAAGGCAACAAAAGTTGTGATTGCACTTGTAGAAACTGGGATTAGAGGGAAAAAATAGTATTATTTCTTTTGGTAGCACAAGGATATGATATGTATCATGCTTGAATATTTCTATGTTAAATTTAAGTTCCTTTTTTTAGTAACATGGGAATCCAACTAATTGGCTCTGTAGTTGAAAGTATAGGAGCTGATAAGCACACATCAATACAACATGATAGGTATCATGCTTGAATATTTCTCCTGTTAACTCTACTTTCTTTTTTAGTATCATGGGAACCCAACTAATTGGCACTATAGTTGGATGTACAGGATCTGATAACTCCATAGTCGCAGAAGGCATAAAATTCTAGTATAAAAGAAACCAAATAACACGGTATAGCTGATAGTTTGCATCTGACAAGGTTATCGACATTTTATTTCCCAGGCAACAGTAGTTTATACATGAGTTGCAATGATAGTAACAAAATTGTCTATGGTATTATTAAGCTGGGTTGGACGAACAAACTACTTATCAGGCAGACAACACAGCGCCTAGAGGTCATGAAGAAGTTCCATACACAAAGAACAGAACAACCTCGATATCAAAAAGAAAAAGAAAAAAAACTTGAGGTTAAGCTGCTTGAAAAGTTCCACTATATGGAGATACAATACCGGCAGATCTATGAGAAACTCAAGCTACTCAATTATTAGGCATGTGAACAGGATCTGAGGAATACAGCATGCAAAATTAGCTAACATAAGTGAGTTATTACTTACATAAGGATAAACAAATCCCCCAGCAATGCAGTGCTCTCACCTACAACATGTAGGAAGGTGTAGGAGGGCATGAATACTCAATACCGCATGGCAAGACTGAAAGAGGTTTTGAGGCATAGGTCAGCGGAATCAGATAGACAGCTATCTCAGAAAGATAGATAAGTACCACAAGTGAGCAGCCGTTTGAAGCTGGTCATATTTGCAGAGTTTAATGCTATTGAAAGTTAGACCTTGAAGTAAAGATGAACAATGACCCTGCAAACAAAAAGAACCCGTGTTAGAGTGGATGAGGTAATTGTATGATAGGACATCACAAGATTTACACTGCAAATCAGCAATCAACCATCAATCAGGGCAAATTAAATGGATTCAAATCATTAGTTTTTTCTTGAAATACGGAAGAGCAAGCCTGTAGCATATGGAAAGCTTGTGTTGTATCTGGTCTGAAAGTGTTCGCCAAACGGTCAGAAAGACAATAGAATACAGATCTTTAAGTCTTTCCCTAAAATCAAGCACATAACTGAAGACATGAATGCAATGCAATCCATTATGTTTAGAGAATGTTGAGAAGAGTGATAAAAGAAGCAGCAAAGAGCAAAACCTTCAATGGCCCGTGCAGTCTGAAGGCTGCAGCATTCTCAGTTTGAAAACAGAGCTGGCATACACAAACATGCCATGGGGACTAAGCATTCTGAACACTCCACTATTAAATAAATGTGCCGTTGATAAGGTTTGCAGGTATAGAGATGACAAAGTGCTACACTAAAACGTCCCTTTCTTTGAGCGATGAAGCTAGCCCAGGTCAAATGAGTGCGGGTGGAATTGCTACGGGGCGTAGTAGCGCAGGATCGCGATTTTCTGGAAGTTGTAAAATACTGTAGGAGAAAGGGGAAACGGGCACTGAAGCATTTGGTCGAACACGTAGCAGACACCCGCGGCCGAGGAACGGGTACGCAGAGGCACGTCGGCGCGTGGCCGCGGAAGGAGGGCAGAGGGGGCTCTCCTCCAAGCGGCGGCGGAGGACGGCGGCGCTCCGAAGCGGGAGGCGGAGGCGGCAAGAGGCGTGCCGCGGAGCGTATCACGGTCGAGAGGTCGGACGGGACGGGTTGCAGGAGGGCTTGAGCGCGGGGACCAAGGTCGGTGCCACGGCCCGAGGAGACCACCGATGGGACGGCGGGAGCGGGAGCGGGAGGCGGGGGCATGGCAGGTCAGGTGCAGAGGAGGGCGCTCCTGGATGGGGCAATTGATGATAACCCCCCAATTCGCGCGCCTTCGATCATATGCCCCCCTTTGTGTCACTGACATGTGGGGCCCCACATGTCAGTGACACAAAGGGGGGCATATGATCGAAGGCGCGCGAACTGGGGGGTTATCGTATATTTTCCCCTTCTGGATGGAGTAGTGTTGCACTCGATAGTGGAAGTGGAACAGGGAACACCGCGGTTTGTCACGAAAGAGGGTTTCCCCCGCTTTAGATTATAAAGCAACGTCCAACCGATACAACCAGTTAGCTGGGGCGGCAACACAAACAAGCCCAAAAGAAAAAGGGAGAGAAAGAAAAAAAACAAATGCCGACGCCGGCAGCTCAACTAAGCAAAGATGACCGACACCCGCTGCACCCACCGGAGAAGAACCACCGCCCGCCAAGCACTCCGAAGCCTCGCGCACCAAGCAACATCTTCAGGAAGAAATGCGACGACGACGCCGCTGCTGCCCGGACAAGTCCTAGGATTTCCCCCGGTACGCGGGTGGCAGTGGGGAAGGGGGTATCACCGACGCCCCTCAGGAGGGTCCGGCAACGCCCACGGGCGCAGCCGCGCCGGTGGCGAACGAGCCGCCAGAGATTTCTCCCGCCCCGAAACCACCACCGCCACCCAAGACAATCGGAAGCGCACTGCCCAACATGCCGCCCACCAGCCTGTGCCACCACGGATATCGCACCATCTTCACCGTTTCACCGAGGCCACCAACACGAGACCTGGGGGTAGGACGAGAAGACATCGGGATCGAAGGCAACCACACCGCAGCCGACAGGAGGGAACAACCTCCACCGTCGCGCGGAGCCGACCGGACATGGCAACAGGGACTTGCCGGGCCACCACCGGCCCGGCCGGACCCCAACGGGTCCGGACAGTCCCTGCAGCCACGCTGCAGCACGCAGGCTGCCGGAGCCACCACCACCGCAGCCACGACCCCCTCGTCCCACCACCAGGGAGCCACGTCGTCGCGCACCGGACCGCAGGCCCGCCCCAGCCCAGATGGGGCCTGAAAGGGCCCAGATCTGGGCCGAGCGGGCGGGCGCCGCCG
>NC_057798.1:721091389-721096884 GCF_018294505.1 Triticum aestivum | reverse complement strand
GCGAGGCGGCCAGCGCCGGCGGGAGGGGGGGCGAGGGAGGCCGGCGGCGGCGGGGAGGAACCCTCACAAGATTTCACCACACCGCGGTCTGTTTCCCGCGCTTGCGTGCGCCATCAACTCAACAATATGTTCCCTGGTTCACTGGCCGCGCGCCGTTCAACTCCATGAGCAATTGGCACTTACTTCATGTGCATCAGGTATCTTGGGTTGATGATTATTGTGTTCATTGTTGCGCTCGATTTTGGGTTTGCATGATCCATACCAGAGAATGTTTCTAAAGATCATGCCTGGGTGTCTCGATGTCGATGGGAAGCAACAGTAAGGCAGCCTGCGTTCTTGTGTAGTTCATCACCTCTATGGAATCCTCATTCTACCGCTGCGTTGATATCACAAGATCGGTATAAGCATGAATCAAGATTAATCGGTAGTATTATATTGTTGTGAATGGATAGAATTCACATTGCCATGGTCATTGCCTGAGAACACTGTATGTGCGCGATCATTTTGTCCTATGCCAAACGAGTTAAACAAAGAGTTAGCCTCTAGATGTAAGTTGCTGAATCTTTTAGCGTCGTGCTCATATCTGATACTCCCTCTTTAAATAAACATAAGGCATTTTAGGCGAAAATGCATGAGTGCACATGGTGCCACGCGAGGTTGGTATCACCCCACTACTAGAAAAAGGGCTATAGATGGGATTGACACTAATGGCGCACCAGACAAGCGGTGCGCCATTAGTAAGTATATACTAATGGCGCATCACCTTCTGATACGCCATTAGAGTTGAAACTACTAATGGCGCACCTGGCCCAAGGTGCGCCATTAGTAGATGCGCCATTAGTATCAAAAAAAAATTGAACTAGTGCGCCTGTCCAAACATACTAATGGTGCATCCAGACTCAGTGCGCCATTACTAGTTGTAACTAGTAATGGCGCACCTGTCGGAAAGTGCGCCACTAATGTTGTTTTTTTTATTATATTTTTTATTCTTTTTTTGCAAAACTATTAATGACGCACTGTTCCACCGTGCGCCATTACTAGTTTAAACTAGTAATGGCGCACTGTAGGACGGTGCGCCATTAGTATGTTTTTTTTTTGCAAAACTACTAATGGCGCATCACCAGGAGGTGCGCCATTAGTAACCTGGATTACTAATGGCGCATTTAGAGTTGGTGCGCCATTAGTAAGTGGGCAGCAACAAGATATTTTGGACAACCTCTCCTACCCACACTCACTTTCTCCCCACTTCATTCTCTCCACCTCCTCCTTGTCTCGGGTGCCTCCTCTTTTTCACCTCATTTCCACCATAGATTCATTCAGTTTAAGTGGTTAAATTACCTTGTTTTGATAGGTAAGTAAGGGGAAAGCTATATTTATGTTGTTCTCCCTACAACAATGTGCACATGCACTTTTTATGGCATAGCTAGATCTATGTATGTTCGTGGTGTTGCATATGTTCGTGGTGTTGCATATGTGTTTGTGTTTGGAGGTGTACCGGTATTTGAAATGCGATAGTTGCCAATATTTTGCCGGAATGTTGATTCATTTCCGTTTCGGCGAGAATTTTGGCATTAAGCATTCTTTTTGGTCCTATTTTTAGGGAAAGTCATGCCAAATTTTTTCTTGGTTCTAAAATATCGTTTTGCTCTACCCCGCAGGCGACCATGGTCCGCACGATGACCGAAGGCATCGTGAATAGGTTTTTGAGGTCCGCGAAGGCCGAGATGCTTCAAAAGAACGAGATGGAGATAAGACGTCCGTGTCGAAGATGCAAGCTGAAGAGCCTTATTGCGGACCCGGATTCCGGGCAGGTGCGGGACCACCTGCTCTTGCGTGGTTTCATGGATGGATATCAGTGGCAAGGTGATGAAGATGACTACGAAGTCGTCCATGGGGGCCGGGCAAGAAATGAGGAAGGGCAGCAAGACAACCACCGCGGCTCGGGCGGGCGAGAAGACAAAGAATCCCCAGGAGATGATCACGACGGTGATGTTGTACACAGTCATCATGTAGAAGATGCAGGACATGATGATGAGGAAGATGCCGGAGCAGACGACGGGCATGATCATGAAGATGATGATGCCGGTGGAGCAGACGACGCTGGACCATCGATGGGCTGGGTGCAGGACCCTCATATTCAAGAGCTGCTTCTCAAGCAGACGGATAACGCAAGAGCTGGCGCCCGAGAGAAAGCCAAGATGGATCAACTTGAGTTAGACGCGGTTACTCCATTGTATGAAGGATGCAGGTCCGAGGATACCCGCCTGAAAGTAACGCTCATGGCTCTGGAGATGAAGGTAAAACACAAAATGACCGACGCATGCTTCGACGAGAACATGTCATTCTGGCACGAACGTCTTCCCAAGGGGAACAAGTGCCCGACCAGTTTGGAGGAGGCGAAGAAAATCGTGTGTCCTCTGGATTTACCGCACGTGAAATACCATGTGTGCATGAACAATTGCATCATTTATCGGGACGAGCACGCGGAGTCTACCATATGTCCGGTGTGCGGCGTCACTCGATACAAGAAGAGGAAGAAAGCTCCTCGAAAAGTGGTGTGGTACTTTCCGATCACTCCTCGTCTGCAGCGGCATTTTGCGGACCCTAAGGTAGCAAAGCTCCTGCGTTGGCACGCAGATAGGGAGGAGAAGAAGCGACAAGATGACGCAAATGATCCGGAGATAGATAAAAAAGACAAGATGCTGAGTCACCCTAAGGATGCGAGCCAGTGGCAAGCGTTGAACTTCGAAGACCCAGAATTTGGGAACGATCCAAGGAACATCGTGCTGGGCGCGAGCACCGATGGAGTCAATCCGTTTGGCAGCCAGAGAAGCACACATAGCACCTGGCCTGTGTTTGTGTGGATGTACAACCTTCCCCCCTGGTTGTGCATGAAGAGGAAGTACATTCACATGAGTATGCTAATTGAAGGGCTGAAACAACCAGGGAACGACATCAATCTATATCTGGGGCTGCTAAAAAAGGAGCTTGACACGCTGTGGAAAATGCCAGCCAATACGTGGGACGCCGCAGAGAAAGAATATTTCCCTATGAGAGCCGCACTGCTCACGACGGTGCACGACTATCTCGGTTACGGATATCTCGCGGGGCAGGTAGTCCACGGATTTTCTGGATGCGTAAGGTGCATGGATGACACAACGTATCGCCAGCTAGATAGAGATCCCGGGTCTTCGAGAACCGTGTTCATGGGACATCGAAGGTGGCTTCGCGACGATGACCCGTGGAGGAAACGCAAGGATCTGTTCGATGGTGAAACCGAACCCCGAAAATGCCCGTGTACGAGGAGCGGCGAGGAAATAGACAAGCTGTTGAAAAATTGGAAAGACTGCCCACTGCCGGGAAAGAAGCAAAAGGCGCCAGAGCCGGGAAAGAAGCGAAAGGCGCCAGAGCCGCTGCTGAAGGTATGGAAAACGAGGTCTGTTTTCTGGGACTTGCCGTACTGGAAGATCCACTGTGTGCCTCACAGCCTTGATGTCATGCATATCACGAAGAACGTGTGCGAGAGTCTGCTTGGTACCCTACTCAACATGCCAGAGAGGACCAAAGATGGGCCGAAAGCAAGGGCAGACTTGAAATCAATGGGCATCAGGCAGGAGCTTCACGCTAATGATGATGATGATGATGATGATGATGATGATGATGATGATGATGATGATGAGGCGAAGCAGGACACAGTAAGTCGTCGCAAAGGCAAAAAGGCCAAGAAGACCGGAAATGACTACCCTCCCGCGTGCTTCACTCTAAGTCAGGAGGAGATCGAGCAGTTTTTCACCTGCCTCCTAGGAGTAAAACTTCCTTACGGTTACGCGGGGAAGATAAGCAGATACCTAGACCCAGCGAAGCAGAAGTTCAGTGGGATGAAGTCTCACGACTGTCACGTGCTGATGACGCAGATACTTCCAGTTGCAATCTATGGGATCATGGACGCGCACGTCCGTGAAACGCCATTTGGCCTATGCAACTTTTTCGACGTCATCTCTCGAAAGTCGATTGGCGTGAGGCAACTCAGAAGGCTACAGGAAGAGATCGTGGTGATACTATGCGAGCTTGAGATGTACTTCCCGCCCGCATTCTTCGACGTTATGGTGCATCTGCTGGTCCATATAGTGGAGGATATCATCCAACTTGGGCCGACATTCCTGCACAGCATGATGCCATTCGAAAGGATGAATGGTGTCATCAAAGGATACGTTCGCAACATGTCTCGTCCAGAGGGAAGTATAGCCAGGGGCTTTCTGACCGAAGAGTGCATCTCCTACTGCACGAATTATCTAGGCATTGAGAACCCTGTTGGTCTGCCTGTCAACAGGCACCTCGGCAGGCTCGCTGGATGGGGTCACCGTGAGGGTCGCCGCGAAATGCATGTCGACTTAGAGGGTCGACTCGCCGACTTTGAAAGAGCAAACCTAGTCGCGCTACAACACATAGACGTGGTCGATCCTTGGGTGGTAGAGCACAAAACCTTTATTAAGAAGACGTACAATGACCGAGGCCAACAGAGGACGAACGGAGATATAATCAAAGAGCACAACTCATGTTTCACGCGTTGGTTCAAGCAGAAGCTTCTGTCGTACCCTTTACATGAGGATTCTTCCGCGGAAGAACAACTCATATTCGCCTTGTCACAGGGCGCCGAGCACAACCTGATGACCTATGAGGCGTACGATATCAACGGCTACACATTCTACACCGAGGCCAAGGACATGAAGAGCGATGGTTATCATAACTCCGGGGTAACAATGGAATCCTACATCGGTAATGACAAGGACAGATACTACGGAAGGATCGAGGAGATCTGGGAGCTGAGCTACGCTGGAGAGAAGGTCCCGATGTTCCGTGTCAGATGGGTGAAGAGCGTCCTAAAAGAAGACCGGTATTTCACCACCATGGTTATACCCGAAGCCAAATCCAAGACCGCGGGCGCAAACGTCACCGCGAAAAATGAGCCATGGGTACTGCCTTCCCAAGTTGACCAATGCTTCTTCATTACCGACCCGTCAAAGCCCAGTCGTGTTGTCGTGAGGAGAGGCAAAAGGAAGATCATCGGAATGGATGGAGTAGCCAATGAGCAAGACTTCGACAAGTACGGTGACCCGAGGATCGAACATGACGACGATGATGAAGTAGCAGCATACACCACAAGAAGAAGCAGGACCACCCTACCTAAAGGACGTCCGTTCCACAGAAGAACTCCATTTGCGAAAAAGAAGGGCAAGAAGATTGTGAACAGATAGCTAGCTAAGATCGATTGTATTTAAATCATAGCCTTCATTTCTCGATTGTATTTCATGGGCACTTTTTGAACTATCATGAATATTTTTAAATTTTATGGACACTCGATCTCGATCCCCCTCCATCTCGATCACTATCCCACCTCACCAGATCCGGTCCCCCTCGCCGCCGAGCACCCCCCGGTCCACCGGCCGCCGCCGTCGACCCCCCGCACCCTCGATTCCCCTACTCAACCGCCGCCG
>NC_057798.1:721076268-721091083 GCF_018294505.1 Triticum aestivum | reverse complement strand
TTGATGATATTTTTTAAAAAATTATTACTGTCTTATAAAAAAATATTACTGTTATGATTTAAACAAGTTTGAACATATTTAAACACAAATAAGTATCAAACAACATTTTAAATGCATAAAAAAATTATGGAGCCTGGGAATCGAACCCAGGACCTCCTAGTGTGAGAACTGGCTGCTGACCAGTCGAGCTAGTAGAGGGAGCTTGATGTGGATCAGGTTAGGTGGAAGATAACCTGTTGGCTCGAGCAGAAATCAAAAAAAAATACTAATGGCGCACCAGGGCGAGGTGCGCCATTAGTATGGATGTACTTATGGCGCACCGAGGTGTGGTGCGCCATTAGTATTGTGCCGCCCCCATCCATACTTCCTCCTCGGCCCAAACCTATCCCCTCTCTCTCCCTCGCCCTCGCCCTCGATCCCCTTCCCCTCTCCTCTCCCGACGCCGCTGCCCCGCCGCCCCGACGCCGCCTCGACGCCTCGACACCCGCCCCGCTCCTTCTCCGGTGCCTCTCCGCCCAGCCCAAGCCCAAGGCCGCTCCGCCTCCACCTCCTCCGCCTCCGCCGTCGGACGAGGGCGCCGCAGCGTGGGCCCGTCGCGCGGCCGCGCTCTCGCTGCTGGGGCTCACCGGCGCCGGCGCCGCCAGCGCCTTCAGCGACCTCATCATCCGCAGCAAAGGAGCCCCTCCACCGCCCGCAGCCAAGGAGTCGAGTCGACCGCCGCCGAGGAGCCGCGTCGCCAACCGCCAGCGTGGAGTCGACCGTCGCCGAACAACCCCGCCGTACTTCCTCAAGATCCAGGGCGCTGTAGGTAAGATTCAGGCCGATATGGTCACTCCTCTGCTTCTCTGACTACCGGTAGTGCCACCTGAAGCTTCGATCCAACGCAGGGTGACGCTGTCTGCAACCAAGGAGCCACCTAGCCCTCTAAATCAAGAAGTTCTCCTTCCCTTTGTCTTGCTTCGCCCCCAAATCCAGCCCCTGCAGGTAAGCGTGAAAATAGATCCCTTTTTTCTTTTCCACTTCATATGTTATTTCTGGTTTCCCCGTGAATGTGATTGCCCATTAAATCTTGCTGGCTCAACGATGAACTAAACAAGATCATGTCAGTTCGTTTGAGATTGGAGATTTCACAGTGCTAACCATCCATCTCTCATGTTATAATTAGGGTAAATTAAGTATTTAGTTGATTTCTGGACAGACTGAAGTATATACATTTTACTAACCAGTGTTATGTGCTATGTTATTATATGTTTATGTAATTCTTCTAGTCCCATCTACATTGTTTATTCACATAGCTATATTGCAACTCTTTGTTCTCGATTAGCACCGTCAAGTTATTTTAATGTTGTTTTTGTTGCTGTTGATTTGGGATGTGTTCTTAATCGCAACTTTGATTAGAGCACTTGGTGTTCAGTAGTTAATCCCTTGTGTACTACCTCTTGCACGCTCCAAAAGCTATGTAGGCTAATTCAATTTAAATTTTGTACTTGGGACTGAGTACATCGTCTTACTATGGCCTCTGATGATTAAAAAAATATGATGATTACTTAGGCTGCGTTTGGCTACTTAGTATTTTTGGAGTTTTAAAAGAATACCATGGTTTTTGAAAAAATCCCAGTTTTAAATACTTTGACGTGTTTGGTTTTGACAAATACTTTAGTTTTACAAACCGTGGTATATCTAAAACCATGGTTTTTTTGCTGTATCTAAAAAAGAGGTCTCAACCTCTTTTTTGTAAACTGAGAAACACTTGCTCGAGTCCATCTTCTTCCGGTCCTCCTCACCCATCTCTTCCGCAGCCACAAAATTAAGATTACCACCTAGGAAACTACTCTGTCGCTGATGTCTTCAATCATTGGCTATTGTTCTAGTGCAACAAGAAGCAGCCTGTACAGTAGATAGTACTAGAGGTTCAGTCCTATCGGATGGTGCGTGTACACGTACAAAAAAATTAGCGAAGGCTTAGACCCTGGAGTAGATCGATTGATACTGAGCAAAGTTATACACAGCAGTCCTAGAGTATGTCGATGGGGGAGTTATGAGCTGTTTACTGGTACTGCTACACAGTTCACTTTTTCGCTGTAACATAGATGGCGATGTTAGTTTTATTGCGTTGGGCTGTGGGGATTTTGAGCTGTTTTCTGACATGTCTTCTTTTAGTGTACTTGTCTCCCCGCTTGTTGGTTACTTCTCATGGTTAGAAGATGTGTTGTAGCTTTTCTTAGACTTGTACTGTAAATGGATTTGGTTGTAATAGAAATGACATTTTCTCTACTCAAACTCATTATATTGGAATTATTTGAAGATGTGTGGTGTTAGCCTATCGGTAATAATTATGTGTTAGTGTGAGTTTATTCTTCCTGTGAGCATTCTACTTTTATTTCTCTGGATTCAAGCAATGGGTTTGGACTTGCAAGATTCAGTTCACAAGTACTTGTGGGCTTTGGCTTTTAGCCTAATGAGGTCTCTTACTTGTGACAGTTCAGTTGTCAGTGTAATATGTTAGAAACTGCTACTATGTCTCTAGAAGAATCATCACTCTTTACACACTTATTAGAAACCCGTTTATTTCATCTGGTGAGACTTGTCTGTCTTCAGGCTCAGCTGCCGCAGGGCTGTTAGACATGAGCAGCCGCCAATTAATTCTGCTCCTGGTGTTCCCCACTTGCAGTTAATAAGAAAGTATTTTGGTTTTGCAAGATTATGTGTTTTACTACTAGCACAACTATGCATTGTCTTGTGTCTGCTCAGAACACGAATGACCTTCCTTTAATTGGCACACCCTCTGTTCCTAAATATGAGATGTTTTCACAGTTCAACTAAACTGTCAAAACGTCTTACATTTAAAAACAGAGGTAGTACTTGCTAAGTTACTACACCCTCCATTCCAAAATACTTGTCTTGGTTTTAATTCAGATTTGAACTAAAACAATAAAAGCAAGCAGAACTCTAATACAAAGCAAAGTTATTCTGATCCAGTATTGCTTGTAGTGGTTTGTCCAAAATGTTGAATGATACTGCTTGGAGATGCATATATTGTTTCACCTCTTCACATGCCAATGTATTTTCCATGTTGTGATGAAGGCCTTTTTTGCCTTGTCCACCCGAGAGGCCCTTGAGTTTGCTGGAATGTCGATTAACTTCCGTTCCAGCAAATTCGGGTACTCCATATGTCCTATTTTCAGCAAAGGTCATGCTGAAATTTTCCGTGAATTTTAGCATGACTTTGTTAAAAATAGGACATATGGGGTACTTGTGACTAATGCATGGGCCGGGGTACTTGTGACTAATAATGAAAGCTTAGGCTTTTAGGGTGCCTCGGCGTTGAAAAACCCTCAATGATAAAAGCTTAGCTTTTAGGATGCCTCGGTGTCGACAAACCCTAAATGATGAGACCATGATCTTGTTCCTTGACAATAACCAACTTTGTTCCTATTTAGAGAGAAACATGGCCAACAACGATGAGGCCGGGGGTTCGGGCGGCAAGGCATTCTAGAAGCTGTCCCAGGAGATGGAGGAACAACCTCACTTGTATGAGGACACCGCCTTCCCCACCGATCCTGAGACCACTGATGGTACCGCCGAGGATGACCCCACTAATGCCACCACTGATGGTGCCGCCGAGGATGCCACCACTGATGATGGCGGCGCACGCATAGATGGCAGCCAACCGAAGAGGCAACGGAAGGACTGGCGCCCGACCGTGCTCCGCACCCTCAAGGAGGAAGTTACTGAAGTGGACTCCGACGGGAATCCAACGGCGCCCGAACGAATAGTCAAGGGGTACTCGCTTCAGCTCGGGTGCATTCTCCGGAGCACCGTCTCGATCAACACCGAGAACTTGAGGCATCCTGACCGAGGGAATTTGCGCAACCTCCTCTTCACGAAGCTGCACGAACGATACAAGTTCCCCGCTGAATTTGAAAACAGAAGCCTCAAAGGGAATAAAGTGAACAATGCTGCCCTCACGAAGATGAGCAAGGCCCTGTCTACATGGAAAAGCAATGTGAAGAGAATGGTCGAGAAAGGTGAGAGTTATGAGAAGATCAAGGAGAAAAATCCTTCGATCACCGAAGATGACTACAACGACTTCAAGATCAATTGCTCGAGCACCGCAAACTCCGAATCAAGTCAGTGGGGGAAAGAAATGCGGGAGTTGAACTTAGGGGAACACAAACTCGGTCCCAGCGGTTACAGAGTGGCGGAGCCTATATGGGACAAGGAGGACGCGGAGCGTGCCGAGTAAGGCCTACCGCCCCGCTTCAAGAAATACAGCGGTAACAAGTAGACCAGGAACTATGTCAGGGCCCGGTACAAGGAGGACCCGATAACAAAGGAGCTTACCACGGATCCGAAGACCAGGGCGCTTGAGCTTGTTCTGGTAAGGAATACACCCCCGCGTAATTAGCTCCATATGGTTGCATTCTAATTAATGAAGCCAAATTTCTAAATGGTTCACATTCCTTCCGCAGGCGACTGAAAGCAGTAGCGCGGGGTCGACTAAGAGCAACCCTTGGGACACCACTTTAAATAGGGCGTTGAATGTAATGAAGAACAAGGATAAGCTCAGTAAGTCGACGTCAGCTGGTCGTGTGGCCGGCAAAGGCTTGTCCACAAAATGGGGGTCATACTATACCGCTGGTGTGCGAAAGGAGAAAAAGACCAGCTCGGAAAGCCAGGCGCGCGAGGTTCAAGAACTCAAGGCACAGGTGGCGCGGATTCCGGAGATTGTCCAAGAGCAAGTGCAACAACAACTCGGAGCGACGATCACCGCCATTATGCCTACCTTGATCCAGGGGTTGAGTGCGTGGATTGCGGGCGGCCAACAGGGGCCGCCCCCGATTCCTAGCTTCATGGCCAGCAACTCGCAGAATGCGATGGCGGGGCCATTGGTGTCTCCGGCGGAGGCGGCATTGGTGTCTCCGACGCCGGCATGGGAGCTTAATGCACCCGGGTGTACGCCGGCCGGCACCTCTGCAGCAAGCGGCCCCTCCGTCAACTGCACGCCCGCCGTTGGCGGTGCCTCGACATTAGCCGAGCTCGACGCCATCATCACGGTAACTAATTAAGCCTCTCTCGACCGAGGACTTCATCTCCTTGGTTTTGACCGGGCATCCCTGACGCCCTACATGTTTTCGCAGGGCGCCACCGACGTTCTGTGCACTCTCCTGCACTTCGTGAACAATGAGTTGGTCGATGTTGCCAAGGGCAAAATCGTTCAACCGGGCAACCCCTTGTTCCACGGTACCCAGATGCCACCCAACTTGTTTAGGGTTGAACTGGTTCGGGTGCTGCCAGGCTGCGACGAGTTGTTACCTCCGATTCGACCAGTCGGGGCCGACGATGATGACGTGATGACCCTCAGCGCCTGCCTGAGCTGGCCCCTGCTTTGGCCGAAGAGCCAGATTCGTTTGGGGGCGGGGGACACCACCCCAAAGACAACACCGCCAGTCGTGTCGGCGCCAAGTCGGCCCCATGGCAAGACGGCCGCAACGGTGCCGGACATCCCTATGCCACTGGATCCAAACATGCATATGGCACAGGATCAGAATGACGACGACGACGATACATTTGGCAACGTCGATCAGTACTTTGCCGAACATGGGTACGATGGCGACTTCATGGGGCCTCCTTCTCAAGAACCCAACCCAACAAAAGATGTGTGCGATCTAGCTGGTACCGCGGAGAAGCCAAGTTGCAACAGGCGTCGTCTGCCGTTCAGCTCTCAGGAGACGCCTCCAGCTGCCGACTTCACCGAGCCTCAGATAGGCGAGGTGCGAAATATTATCAGCCCCAACACACTCAAGAAGGCGGTCTGTGAGCAGAACTCAGTCCCATTACAGGAGAAGAAGAAGGCACGCAAAAGAATGACTAACAAGGGTGCGAGCCAGCCGGCACCGAGCACGATCCGTGCTCAGGACGGGCCACCTTCACCTAAGGATATCTCGAGGAGGGTGCATGTGGCGGGTAGGGCGATGCTACCGACAAATATGCTCAATGCTGCAACTGATGCTATGCGGAGTCTGCATGACAGTGTTCTTTCTTTGGAGAAGCGGCGTCTCAGAGAGAAGGATGTGGCATACCCGGTTTTCACGGCCAAGGTGCCAGAGGGCAAGGGCTTTGTGGATAACTCCATCGGGCGTACGATCGTCCTGCGGTTTGATGACATCCACGCTATGTTGAACCTTCATCTGCTGCACTACACCTTCGTTCGGCTATTTTCGCTGAGTATGGAGATGCGGATCATTCGCGACAAGACCCCGGACATCGTGATAGTCGACCCCTTCTACATGCATGCCAAGATCTTGGGCAGCGCTGGGGACCGGCAAGTCGCGAGTTCTTACCTCAAAGGCGTCATTCTGGCAAACCAAGATAAGGATAACTTCCTCGTGCCTTACTTTCCCGAGTAAGTCCTCCCTTCAACCGGCCCGTAACATATGAATTCTTAGATTTCGATCGTTTTTCTTTTAACATTCCGTGTTTTCTGCAGTGACACACATTGCACGCTCATCCTCCTAAGCCCCAAATATTCCATGGCCACGTATTTCGACCCGGACCGTCAGTCGAACGTACACTACACAAATGTCAAGAAGGTTCTTGATGATGTTCTCCCCGGCTACGCCAAATCTGGAGGCATCTTCACCAGGCCTATTCATAAGTACGGCAAGCACGTGTTCTCCCATAATACGACGTTCTGTTGCGTCAAGCAGCCGCCTGGCGGTCAGAAGGGTGCCTACTACGCCATCCATCACATGCGGGCGATCGTACGGGACCATCATCAACTTTTGCTACCGAGTAAACTCAAAGATTGGGCCGCGAGCGTGTCGGCGATCCAGGACGCGGACATCAGACAAGAATTCTTTCGCATCCAGTCGGAGTTTGCGGAAATCATCCATCAAGATGTCCTTCGTACCTCGGGGCAGTTCTACCTCAGAAATCAACCGTCCAACAGTGACATCGACACAATGCTACAAATGCAGGCTGACAACACCCGTTCTTTCATGACTCCCACGATAGACGACGGCTTCATCCACGCTCCGGTCCCTTGAGTCGAGTCGAAAGCAGTGATGCTGTGTCTAGTTCTGAAACATCGATTGGCTCATGTTGTAATTAAACTTTAATGAACTTGTACTATGTCTCTTTTGTTTCGAGAGTCGTTCAACTTAGATGTAATCGATGCTATTAATGTCTTGCTTTTCTCTTTCGGTCGTTCTGTTGCATACTTATATATTGCTTATGTATTGTCTGTGAATTGGTACTAACGTTTCGTTTGGCTAGTGCATAGCGATGCCGTCGTATGTCGTGTACAAGGGTAAGGTTCCCGGAGTCTACGACGACTGGGAGGAGTGTCGGAGACAGGTTCACCGATTGAGCGGTAACAGCTACAAAGGGTACACCACTAGGGCCGAGGCCGAATCTAGATACGCCCACTATCTAGCGGGAGAGGGGAGGGAGCGTTGGAGGAACCGGATGAAGACGAGTTTCATCGTGATGATGCTCATCGTGATGACCGCAGCTCTCTTCTATGTGATGGTAGTTTAGATGATCGATATCGACTTGTAATGTGAAGACAAACTCGCTACTCGCGGTCTCGAGACTTGTAATATAATGTTCTTTCTTTGTTCGGTCTTTTCAATTCGGAGACTAATATGATGAATTGTATTCAGAGACTAATATGATGAATTGTATTCAGAGACTAATCTTCTGTTGTATTCGATGAATCTGTTGTTGATGTGTGTTGTCTATATTTTGTCCAATTATACATTTTGTAACGTGTGCAAAAAACAGAAAATAAAAAAATAAAAAAACCTAATATTCATACTAATGGCGCATCACATCACAGTGCGCCATTAGTATGCCAAAGGATACTGATGGCGCATCATTAAACAGTGCGCCGTTAGTATGCCGAAGTTACTAATGGCGCATCTTGTTGTTGTGCGCCATTAGTATGCCAAAGCACCTCGGTATACATGGCCCCCTGGGAGGCATACTAATGGCGCATTGTTGTATATACTAATGGCGCATCCATGGTCCGCCATTAGTATACCAGATACTAATGGCGCACCAGTGGTGCGCCATTAGTAAAATATACTAATGGCGCACCACTAATGCGCCATTAATGGCCAAATTAGGTGCGCCATTAGTAGGCATTTTCCTAATAGTGCCCCCGTCGGTTGCCACGTGATTCCTGCAGTTTGTATACAATGAGCCCCGTATATGGATTTCTTGGCACCGTACAAGTGTCATATAGTTCATGTATTCCACAATCAATAAGTGTGTATGCCCCATCACACAATAAGTGCACCGATCCAACATTATTGTTTAGGAGAGTTAATTGGCAACATGTACCACCTGCATCTCTCTTCACGTTACAGTTAAGAGACAATAACTGAACCACCACCTGCATTTTCTCCCAATCCTTTTTCCATCCAGCAGCTCCTCTCTCACTTATCCTTCTCTAGTTCATGCGCGTTGTTCATCCTACTTCTCTAGTTCATGCACACTGTTCACGTGCATAGCTAGCTAGAACTCATCCATGAAGATATATATAGAGCTCCTCTTGAAAAAAATGGAGATGTAGAGTCATAGCTATATTGCAGTCGATATTCCTTGTCCTCTCTCTCTCTCTCTCTCTCTCTCTCTCTCTCTCTCTCTCTCCATCATAGCACCAGCTTCTCCGTCACTTGTATTTTATGTTCATGTCTAGTATCATTCATGTGTTCACTAATGTCCTAGAGCAGTTCTTTAGCTCATCCAATGACGCCCGTGGCGATGAGGTCGCTCTACTGCCACTAGTCATCACAAGTTGAGGTTCATGCTGTGGAGTCAAACGTGCAGATGTATCTAGGGCGACATAGTAGTTTACCATTCTTGATTCGACAAAATGTAATATTTCCCTTTAATTTAATTTTAAATATTCTTATACATATTTGATGCCAGTGTCGTGTGAGTTACTGTTTATGCATAGGGGGGAAAATATTTCTTCCAAAAATTGTAAGCAGAACATGTGAGCACTCTAATCCATATATTGTCGTCCACACAACCACACTTGGGAAGGAGCACTAATACATTTTTAACATGCACAATCAATGACTGGCGGAATCGAGCACTAATACATTTTTAACATGCATAATCAATGACTGGCGGAATCCAAATGACACCATTAAGTGAACGAGGCCCCATATATAGTATTCTGTCCCAACATTGTCAACGGCAAGAAATAGCAGAGTGCATGCTATATGGATAGCAAAATGATAGCCTAGAGTGAGTGCATGCCATATGGACAGCAAGAAACGGTAGAGTGAGTAGTAATAATGCAGCATTAATATGAACACATGGCTCTGATGAATTGATACACCAGTACACCTCAGTTATACTGACACAAAAATGAACTTGGAAAAACAAAACACAACAACAACGGCAAGCCCACACTTGTTAATTGTCATTCAAGGTGTACAGGTTCGAGACACACGTTTAAACGTCAACCATTGTTTAAATGGCCTGAGTCGCATTAACACAACACCATTAAAATAGATGTATAGCCCACCAACCCATTTAAGATAAGGTCGCTCAACCCACGATACTTCGCGTATCACAGACGTGTATTCTGCAAATTAATTCACCGTATGACTTTTGTATTCATTAATTTGTTATATTAAGTGCTAATCTCATAGCACAGATGGACAGCTCAGATACCATCCTCGCGTGCCACCATGTCCCAAAAATTCACGGCCCATTTTAGGTTACTAAATTAGTACCTAAAATGTCTTACATTTCTTTACAGAGGGAGTAGTATTTACCAAGCAATAATCATTTCCCAGATGTATTTTTCTTCTCCATGTGCTTATTTCTAACAGTCTATACATGCTCTATTATTCAGGGAGAAGATTGCACCCGGAGGATGTTTTATATCTAAGTGCCTACAGACGATTAGTTGAGGACTCAGGAAAAAAATACTTTAATTTCCCTACCTTCTATTATTTCTTTCTTTAGGATGGTTTCCAATCTCAATATTTATGCATATTCAGCTGAGTTTAATCACGCATTTCATAATTGATAGCTAAACCAGAAAGGTTAACTATTGATCATGAATTTTAGGAAGGTTTGCATGTTTGCATCTTGTAGGTGTTTTTGCATTACATATCACCTCCAGATAGATATGCTATTAAGTACTCCCTCCGTTCCAAATTACTTGTCTTAGATTTGTCTACATACGGATGTATCTAGCATTAAAATGAGTCTAGATACATCTGTATCTAGACAAATCCGAGACAAGTAATTCGGAACGGAGGGAGTAATACCGTGTCAAACATAAATGGATGTGATTCATATTTCAGATTATCACAAGAAAGACCAGGAAAGAAATAGAGAACACAAATTTTAATGGTTGCTATATAACCAACGGTCTTGCAGTAATCAATTGTTGAATGCTTGTCATTCCCTTTTGTAGAAGCAGTCATAACTTCACTACAGTTTGTGTACCCAGATATTAGCAAACAAACACAACAAAGTAGCATCAGAAATCTAAAGCCGTATTACACATATTATTACTATCACATAATAGTTACTAAACGATGAAGTCTACGACACTCAAGAAGGGTCAGTCGGTGCGGTTAAACCTTGTCATGTATAAAGCTGACCTAACCATCAGAATGTCACCAAGCCTGTCCACTGCTGAAAACCATGACCATCGCCAGCTTCTCTTGAAATAAAGCACAACCAAGGAGGTCCAGAAACCAATCATGTAGCACAACACTGAAAAACTGAATAGTGCAAGATTGCCAAGTTTACTATCATCTTCATCTTCTTTAGGCTGAGGAATCAACGGTGCATCAAAGCAACTCTTCAGCAGTGGTGGGCCGCAGAGATATGGATTGCCCGCATAGCTGCTCTCATCAAATGTGATGAATTGACCGTTTCTACCCAACGTAGGACCGGACAAGTTATTGTACGCCACACTGAATACCTCGAGAGAGTGTAGTTCCACCAACTCTTGTGGTATTTGACCTGTCAAGTTGTTGTGCGACAGATCCAAGGTCTCGAGATTACTTAAATGTGACAAGGAACCTGGTATTGGTCCATGAAAGCGATTGTTGGAAAAATTCAGTGCCCGTAACCATTTCATGTCACCTATACTTTTAGGAATGTATCCTTCCAACTGGTTTGAAGAGAAATCAAGTCCAGACATGTAACTGAGGATGTTTCCCTTGTATTTGTCTTGCCTGCTCTTGGTCATGAATTCTTCTTGGTCTGGTCCTATGAAAAATTCAGGCACGGGAGAACTACCTACTACGCTCCCAGCATAGCCATCGGTGTCATTCATTACTACTGAAGTATCTGAGTCATTGTATAGGAAGTTATACAAATCACCATCTAACCCCATATGGCTCAAGCATGAAGGTAGCTGCCCAGAGAGCTTATTATGAGACAGATCTAGTAGACGCAAATACCTTAAGTGACATATATCATTTGGAATCAGTCCTTCAAACATATTTCCTTCGAGCAACAATATTTTTAGCTTTGGAAAGGACTTGTGCATCAATTCTGGAAGGATTCCACTGAATTGGTTCTGCCGTAGATCCATTGTGTATGTACCAGTTCCCCAGGACAATGGGAAAGGGAACGTTCCATTTAGTCGATTTTCACTCAGGTGAAGATACTGCAAACTGGGTAAGCATTGCACTGGACCGGAAAGGCTGTTTTTTGACATATCGAGGAACACAAGATTTTTAAGGTGGCATAATTCCAGCGGAATCGGTCCACCCAATGAATTGCCTCTTAGATTCAAGATGGCAATATTTTCGAGTGCATGTATGCAAGTAGGGAGAGAGCCAGTCAACTTGTTACTGCTAACATCAAGCAAAGTAAGTTGCTGACCAAGACATATATTATCAGGGATTTCCCCGGTGATTTGGTTATCGTTGAGTAGTAGATGGTAGGTGGAAGCTAATAGTATGTCTTGAGGGAATGAACCATAGAAATTGTTGCCAGACAGGAACAAAGAACGGATATTGGACTTGCTTCCATTAAAGGCGGACACTATGTTATCGAAGAAATTGTTGTTAGACAAGTCCAAAAATGTCAGGCTGTCTATATAGTGAAGCCCCGAAGGAAAGATGCCCTGGAAGGAATTCCTAGACAGGTTTACATAGTACAGATTTGGGAATGTGATGTTGATGCCCGTAGGTAATTTGCTTAGTCTATTATGAGATGCATCCAGCCAGGACAGACTGTGGTGTACTTGAATGGAAGCGGAAGAATTCCACTAAAGGAGTTGCCTTGCAGATTTAGATGTGACAAATTCACATTTTTCTCTATCAACCACGAAGGGAAGTGACCGTTTAGGTTATTATTAGAGATATCAACAGCTTCTAATGCATGTTGATGCGATAAGAAACTTAATATAACGGCAGAATTGCCATTAAGGTTACAGTTTGGCAGTACCATAACCTGCAGCTGAGCTGACAGGCTAATTGTTGAAGTCACAGTTTCCAGTTGAAAATGGTTACCACTGCTTGAAAGATCCAGATGTGTCAATTGGCTACTGTTTGACAAGGAACCTAGGAAGAGAACTCCTTCAAGATTGTTATTGGATAGGGAAAGTTTCACCAATGAAGTCAAATGGGCAAAGCTAAGAGAGGGAAACTTTATCGTAAATAGATTATTCGACAGATCAAGAATTCTGAGAGAAGTAAGATTCCCTATGCACGATGGAAGCTCTCCAAATAACGTACTGCTAAGAAGATATAATTCTTCAAGGTTTTCCATGTTGCAAATATCTGCAAGTGAAGTAGTGAACATGCTTTAATTATATTTTTATAATAATTGTTGAAAGAAAAATAAAATAGTACTCCCTTCGTTCGTAAATATAAGATGTTCTAACTTTTTTTTGAATCAAATGTATATAGACACGTTTTAGTGTGTTTGTTCACTCGTTTCAGTCCGTATGTAGTACACATTGAAATATCCAAAACATTTTATATTTTTGTACGGAGAGAGTAGTCATGTTCATACAAGTAGGAGTTGTTAAAAAAGTAGTAGTAAGTGGAGTTCTAACTTCAAGAGTCGTTTTTTATTTAGAAACAGAAGGATCTATATGTAGACCACCCCGGTACTGTATACAGTTAATAGTATGAAAAATATTTAGTCACCTGTTGGTAAGGTGCCGTTGAATGCATTATCGCTTAGATCAAGAGTATCCAGCTTCATTGTACTCAAATCTGTACAAGAAAAGCAAGTTAAAGCATGTAAAATGTTGGTCTCCAAGATGCTGTTGACACACACACACACACACACATACACAAAAAGACAAGTAGGGTTTGAAAGAAGTCTTCAGGAATCAAGAGTGGAGAACTACGAAGCTCACGTTGAATCGCCACGGGGGAGGTCAAGTCATTTGAACTGATGGACAGGCACCGTAGTGATGAAACTGCAACTAGGGATCGGATGCTATCGGCACTCAAGATATTTCCAGATAGATCAAGGCTTCTTAATTTTCGTAATTTTGACCACACATTGAAACCTGCAAAAGGAGTAACAATTCAATTTAGCGAACGATGAATAGACATAATCTGAAGTGTTGAAGCAACAGAGGAGATGGCAAGACGAAATAGTTGGTAGAACTAAAGAAACTAGGATAGCCATGGCAACATAGTTGATTTGCAAAAAAAAATTGACTATAATTTGGGTCTAACTTGCCAAAAAAAAAAACTGGTATTTCAAAAGAGCTTGCAAGACTAGTTACAATAAATACTACTAGATACATCTGAATAGAGAATACCTGCACCAGGTATGCATCCCTTTATATTTAAACTCAGGGTGAGGGTCTGCAGTTCTTGGAAGGAAAGGAACATAGTAGCGTTGAGGAGCCACGGGGAAGGAACAAATGCAAGAAGATTGAGGCCCGTCACACGGGCGGGGCGGGAGTTGCTGCAGGTCACCCCCAGCCACTGGCAGCAATGTCCGTCACCCCAGTCCCAGTCCGACCTGTCCCAGTCGATGTGCGGCAGCGTGGAGAGCTGGATGTGGATGTCCAGAAGCGCTCTCTTATCGGCCTGCACACACCCCTCACACAGGGGCATCAAAAGCTCGCCGGAGATGCTCAGGAGGCAGAGCAGAGCCACTGCCAGCTGCATCGGTGGTGTGGGGCGCCACATGATTGATTAAGGTTCAGCAGAGAAGTTTTGGAGACGAAGGATGTTAGTGGAGTGATGAGCGTACATATATACATACATATTCTTAGTGAAAAGCTTGCTCACTCCAGTCGTCAGTTCTTAGTCCAGCTGACAGTTACATACATAATACTCCTGGGGATGTTAGTGGAGTACATGCGTGACGGCAGGGGCAAAAACGTTGAAACTTAGACAAGGATCAGAAAATATCACTGAAACAGCTGACTCACTCCAGTGCGCTAGTCGCCGTCTGTGGCAACGACTACCTTTCCAAAAAACTTTGGTGCACAAGTCCATAATACATATCTTATACAAATCCTTTCCCGATCTGCTTTAACAGTGCCGATTAAAACGTCCAGCGGTTGAGTAACGGCAGGGCCAAGAAGGTTCACACTTAGTCAAGGATCTATAAATCTCGCAGCAACTGGTTACTCGCTCCAGTGCCCCTAGACCCTAGTCGCCATCTGTGGCAACGACTACGCAAACAACTATGCTGTATATATGCGACCTTTTCAAGAAACTTTGCTGCATAAGGGCATCTCCAACACGAACCCTCAACACGAGAGCATACGTTCTGTACCAAGCTGTCTGAAGGTAGTTGGTCATCTAACGCGGTCCCATATCGGTTCCCGCAAACCGGATGC
>NC_057798.1:721070636-721075866 GCF_018294505.1 Triticum aestivum | reverse complement strand
GCATCTGCACCCCCTGCCGCCATCATTGTACCTCTTCGGGCGCCCCCAGACATTGCCAGACGTTCGCAGCCCCCACCCACGCGCCTGCCTGCCTTGGACTAAGCCGTTATCCACCCATGATCCGTCCGTAGCCAGGTACCATCCGCCCCCAGCCGATGTCGTCCATGGTGGACACCATACCCGGCAGGTGTTCAGTCAAATGTCATTGAGGTTTTTTTGTTGAACTTCTTGTTGTTCTCTAGAGTGAGCATGATATGGGGTACTCGGTGATGGAGAATTTGTTGATGTACGATGCGTGGAAGGTTGCACTGCTACAGAAAGGCCTACTAGCAACTGACAACACTAGCGCAGCCACGCCTAAAGGTTTGCGGCTCGAGGGGGCCCGATTGGCCACTTTGGCTGAGAGGGAGCCCCTGAGCCGAATGAAGCGGAATCTGATGGCACAGGCGCAGAACGTTGCAGGCACCAGCCGGTCTTGGAGGTAGCTTTTTCCCGACTGCTGATGCATTGGCATTATCCTATTCTTCGCACTCCGGTGCAGAATTTAGCTGCGCCCACTCGGATCGCAAAATCGATTCAGCCGTTAGGATCAGCGGCTGGTGACATTCGTCATTTGACTGTTTTGCCCAAGGAGGCACTGGAATAGAATCAAGCAATCACTCAGTCGCAAAATAGGATCCATTCCTAATCAGTCCGGGCTGATACTACAGCTTCAGCCCACAGTCCTGAAGTGGGTCGGAGGCCAGTTATTTCAACCTCGTCGAGGTGTAACTCCTCCTCGCCGGCGTGATGATCCGCCGCATCGTGGGGGCCTGACTCCGCTGTGCCACGAACATCCATTTACAACTAAGTGCACTCTCCTCGGCACAACCAATACTCACCTCGCCATCGAGAGCCTTCGCCCTGACATACGGCAATGTGCCTCACTACGATGATAATCGAAGGCGAGAATATTCTCCACACCAGCAGGATGATTAGTAACCCCGAGGGCACGGGGATTCGCCTTGTGGACGTGACAGGCGCCCTTATGATGCTCGGGATTGCTTAACTCAGGCCCGAGTGGACCGAGGTTGGGCAGAGCACCTGAGTGGCTCTAGCTATCACTTACAATATGTAGGAAGGCATGAATACTCTATCCCATGTCAAGACTGAAAAGTGGTTTGAGGCATAGAAAGGATGCTTATGAAAATAGGTCAGCCGAATCAAATAGATAGTTATCTCCGAATGGTAGATAAGTACCACAAGTTCGAAGCAGATCGAAGCTGGTCATATTTGCAGAGTTTAATGACGTCAAGAGTTAGATCTTGAAGTAAAGATGAACCATGACCCTGCTGCAAACAGAAAAACCGTATCAGAGTGGATAAGGTAATTGTATGACAGGACAGAACAAGATTTTACACTGCAAATTAACAATCACCCATCATTCAACACAAATCAAATGGATTCAAATCATTAGCTTTTTCCTGAAATGTGTAAGACCAAACCTGTAGCATATGGAGTAGATCTTTAAGGCCTAGTTTGGCAGCACAGTTTATCTAAAACAGTAGTATTACAAAACCTCGGTATTCCAACGCGTGGACGTTGAATACTTCAGTATCTAAAGACCACAGTTTTTCGTGGCTTTGGCAAAACCATTGAGGCGTTTGCCAAATGTTTTTTCTCAGTTATCTCCAATTGTCACCAGTTGTTAGGTTGCATGGATAACACTGAAGATGTCGAGCTGAACCGAACTCAGCTACACGATCTAACCAGCTTGTGCTCACAGCTGATGTATGCATGCAGCGTTGTGTAGAGAAATTTACGAGATCAACGACAGAGTAGGCGTACAAGGGCGCGTACCTTCCTTCCCATGTGCTGAGCTTGAATTGTTTATTCATAGCTACAGAGAAATGAAGTATAATCACACTGGTTGACGGCTGGAAAGATGGAGTTGAGAGACCGACGAGAACGATCGTTTCTCGGTTTTTAAAAAAGGGGTCCGGACCTCTTTTTCTAATACTATGAAAAAACCATGGTTTTGGAGATACTTCGGTTTTGTAAAATGGAGTATTTGTTGACGCCAAACGCATCAAAGTATTTCAAACCATGGTTTCTAAAAATACCATGGTATTTTTCTAAAACTTCAAAAATACTGTGGTGCCAAACGCAGCCTAAGTATTCTCTTTAAAATCAAGTACATAGCTGAATTAACCAGCTCGCTTTCTTTGTCCCTAAGCCACATGAATGCAATGCAACCCATTATGTTTAGAAAATGTTGAGAACAGTGATAAAAGAAGCGTCAAACCCTTCAATGGCCCCTGCAGTCTGAAGGCCGTAGCTTTCTCACTTGCAAAACAGGGCTGGCATAAACAAACATGCCATGGGGACTAAGCATTCATAAAAATGGTTTGGAACATTAACATTCTTAACACTTCAGTTTTAAATGTGCCGTTAATAAAGTCGCAGGTATAGAGATGACAAAGTACTAGGCCGAAACATCCCTTTCCTTCACCGGTGATGAAGCTAGCTCGCGATAGGTCAAATGCGTGCAGACTTGGTACAGAATGATCAAAACCAGTCGGATTTCGGTTCGAGGTGATGGCAGTGGCGGGTTCAGATGGAACTGCTAACTATAGGGCTTGGTAGACCAGGATCACGATTTTCTGGAAGTTGTAAAACTAGTAAGAGAAAGGAGAAACGGGCGCTGAACCATTTGGTCGAACATGTAGCAGGCACCCGCCGGCCCAGAGACGGATAAGCAGAGGCAGGTCGCGTCACGTCGGCGCGAGGCGCAGTCGCGGAAGGAAGGCGGAGGGGGCGCGGAGGGGATCTCAGCGAAGCGGTGGCGATGCTCACGGCGGAGAACGGCGCTCGGAAGGGGGAGGGCGGACGCGGCGACACGGTCTGAGAGGCCGGAGGGCTTGGGCGCGGAGGAGGAGCTCGCCGTAAGGCCGGAGGGGTAGGCCGGCCCGGTGCCACGGCCCGAGGAGACCGCCGATGGGAATGGGATGGCGGGAGCGGGAGCTTCGCAGGGGAGGGTGCGCTTGGAGTGCCTGTAATGGCGGAACCAGATGAGACGGGTGGAGCTGGCATCCCCGCAGTTGCGTGCCCTGTTTGAACCGGTTTTTTTTTCAGTTGCTGTTCTAACGGTTTGGTCGGTTAAAAAATGATCTCAGCATCAGGAAACTATCTGCGAGGTTTTCCTTGATAAAATTCAGACACAACTGAAATGTAGCTTTACATATAAAATGCATACATGAACTTTGACATCCCAAACTTGGAAACTTTCACTTCGGAAATTTGGTGTCATTTTTTATTACTCGATAAATCACCATTCCTACGATTGATTGATATATCAGATTTTTTGTCCAAAAGGACCCCCTGCCGAACGCTATTGTCAAAAAAGACTATCTGCAGATAAAAACGTCAAAAAGGACCCCCTGACAAGTGGCGGCGGGTGCGGCAGGCGACACGTGGCACCTGCCGCCACGCCAGGAGGCGGCGGGCCCCGCCGCCACCGCAGGAGGCGGCCGCGCGGTGCACAACGGATTCGGCACAGTGCAACGGAATGGGTGAGGCCAGGTGGGCCACGCCGCCACTGGCTGAGGCGGCCGCTGCTGCCCATGCCGCGCCCAGGCCGACAGCAGCATCTTCACGGGAAGTGAGGCGCGGGCCCGGCCGCCACCGGGTGAGGCGGCAGCGCGCATGCGGCCCGACAGCTTGGACGGGCTTGCGAGTCCAAAAAAAGCTTGGAGCAAACCACGTACAAGCTAGCTAGCATGCGGTAACAACGACAATAAATGTAACTAGAAGGTTCCTACTACACATCTTTACACACATGCATGCATGTGGCCATGCACACAGCCGCACAGAGCTACAGAAATCATCCGAGGAACTCCAAAAGCGATCGAGGACGACGAGCTGGTGCGCGCGGCGCGGGCCGGCGACAGAAACGGAAGGATTATTGAATCACTATCATGGTAGCTGAAGCGTCGACGAGCCGTGCTGATGAGGATGGGCTACCACGGCGCGTGCTGAAGGGCGGGGTAGGCGAAGGCAGCGGCACGGTGGGCGGCCGCGCCGGTGGCGGCGGCGGCGAGCTCGAGCGACTGCACCTGGGACTTGAGGAACTTGACGTAGTGGATGGCCTCGTCGAGGGGGTCTGCACGGGCGATATCGGCGGCGACGTCTCCCCCATCATCATCGACTGGTCGTTGAGCGCCTGCTCCAGCTGAAGCATGGTGTTCATCAGCGCGAGCTGCGCCTCCGGGCTGGAGCTCATCAGCAGGTCAAAGTCCATGGATGATCACTCAAACGATCTAGAGCTTGCTCTCAGTGAGACGTGTGTGTTGCTGCTGCTGCAAAGGACCGGACTACGAGCTCGCTCGACTCGAGCTTGCTGGCTAGTGGCTGTTTGAGGAAGGTTTTGCTGGCTGTGCTGTTGCCAAACCGCAAGTGGAGGCACCTATTTATAGGCAGATCGGCAGAGGAGGAGCCGGGACCGTAGGGCCGTTGCGGTTTGGAGTGGACTGGCTGGGGCAATGTGATGCTGCTTCCTCTGTAGCATCAGCGATTCAGCGCACACTAGCAGCTAGCGATCTCTTCTTTTCAATTATTTCCTCCTTTCTAGTATTTTTTAAGTTTTATTTCTGTATACGTTCTTTCCTTTTGCCTTCCCGCTCCTTCCTCGAAACTGGAATTACACTCCCGTGCACTGCGCCGATGTACAGATAAACTTTTGCCGTAGAAATCAGCGCCGTCAGGGCTGTCGGGCCGCATGCGCGCTGCCGCCTTACCCGGTGGCGGCCGGGCCCGCGCCTCGCTTCCCGTGAAGATGCTGTTGTCGGCCTGGGCGCGGCATGGGCAGCAGCGGCCGCCTCAGCCAGTGGCGGCGTGGCCCACCTGGCCTCACCCGTTCCGTTGCACTGTGCCGAATCCGTTGGGCACCGCGCGGCCGCCTCCTGCGGTGGCGGCGGGGCCCGCCGCCTCCTGGCGTGGCGGCAGGTGCCACGTGTCGCCTGCCGCACCTGCCGCCACTAGTCAGGGGGTCCTTTTTGACGTTTTTATCTGCAGATAGTCCTTTTTGACAATAGCGTTCGGCAGGGGGTCCTTTTGGACAAAAAATCGATATATCATCGTTATCTAACTCATCTTACTAATATCACTAGCTACTCTACCTATCATCTTCATTTTTATGAATGTTTAGTGTGCATATCAGTCATGTGCTAGTGTGCATATCAAGTGATAAGAA
>NC_057798.1:721066715-721070499 GCF_018294505.1 Triticum aestivum | reverse complement strand
CATCCCGGGCGGGTGCCTCAAACGAGACTCAAACGCCTGGGCTAACGGGCACCCCTTATATTCAGCCCAAATATAGGGCGGATATGGGGAGGCCCCGAACGCAGCCGGGCGTGGCTGTCACGTTGACCCCGACTCCACCACAAATTGCAGCAAAATCCACCCCCTTCCCTCTGACCTACTGATTTCATTTGCTTTCTCCTATCTTCTTACTCCTCTGTGTCGGGTGTCTAGTAGCTCCACCACCACCCTTGCTATGCCCGTTGTTCCGAGTCTCAGCACCGACACTTCAGTCCCCCTATCTGTTCTCTTCATCGCGAACATCATGGTACGTCCGATCACTTTCGGGCTGCACCAACATTTGCATTATACATGCGACATTGGTGTGTATGATAGGCATGCATGAATTTGCATGTATTTGAGAGTCCGGACTTGAGGTATGTGGCTGTCGGGCAGGACATATGAGGGGCGGCTCGGCTCCGTCCGCGGATTTGCCAAGTCTGGTTGTAGATGCTCTAAGGAGTTGCATAATCGCAACCCATCAGATCCGTCGTTGGGAGTGTCCCCGCCCACACGTACGTACTGCCCGTAACACTCTGATGAACGATCTCTCTCTCTCTCTCTCTCTCTCTCTCTCTCTCTCTCTCTCTCTCTCTCTCACACACACACACACACACACATGATTTTTTGTTTAATTTTGCAGAATTTTTGCTACTGTTTTGAAATGAAGTTGAAATGTGTGTTATGTGCATATCATGACTGAAATGCTTGCTTCTGAAAATAAGAAAGCATAATTTTGAAATAGTAAAATTTATGTTATTGGGATTACTCGCAATAACAGAAATGTAATATTAATGCTTGGTATTGATTACATAAACATTTCAATATGTGTAACTAGTAATTATTATTTTTGGAAAATTGGGAATATGCGTGCTTGAATTTGGAATGCTTCTTCAATTTGTGTTTTTGAAATATATGTTTAACTCTAAAACGCTTCTTCAGCCTGTGTTATTGAAACATGTGGAAATGAAAGCATTGGCAAACATATTAGTGACACTGAAATCAAGTTTTCGAATAAGTTGAAATTGGGTCATGTGAAAACAGAAATAGGTTTTGTAAGAAACTCGAATCGGTCTTTTGAAATAACTGGAATTGCTTATTTTTCTATTTTTTAAGTCAGTCTATTAGAAAAAACTAAAATAGGTTATTATAATGTGAAAAAATGATAGTCTTGATAAGAATGTTACTGAGACGGAAATCATTTTTTTTGCTTGAAACAAATTATTTGAATTCTTTGGAATTGATTGTTTGAAAATTGAAATGGTTCTCTGAGAAATTAAAACTGAAACTTTTGAAATAATGGAAATCAATATATCAAAAACAATTGAAAGGGGTTGTTTGAAAAAACTAGAATGGTATTTTTAAATAATTTAAATCGATCTTCTGAAAAACTTGAAATGGGCCTTGAGAAATAATTGAAATTAGTCATTCTAAAATAATTAAATCCATGTTTTTGAAATGATTGAAATTGGTCTTTTGAAATATTGGAACTGAAGTTTTGAAAATATTTGTAACCTTGGTTTATTGGGAAAAAAACAGTGAATGAAATAATTGAAATAATCACTTGGAAATGAGTGAAAACATTGTTTTTCAAGTAATGAAATTATTCTAGAAGTAATTGTCATCACATTTTTTAATATCAATTTTTTTTAAAGTAATTGAAATAGGTTGTGGTGCACCCTGCAGGGAAGTTTATCTATTCGAATAGCTGTGTCCCTCGGTAAAATGACGACCTGGAGTTGTACCTCGATCTTATGACAACTAGAACCGGATACTTAATAATACACACTCAAACAAGTTCGAGAGACAACCCGGTGATCACTTTCCCACAGGGCGACGAGGGAAGAATCACCGGGTAGGATTATGCTATGCGATGATGCTTGGTGAACTTACCAGCTACTCTCTTCTACATGCTTTAAGATGAAGGCTGACAGAAGCATAGTCTTTGATAGGACTAGCTACCCCCTCTTATTCTGTCATTCTGCAGTTCAGTCCATCGATATTACCCCTTTACACAGATATCCATGCATATGCAGTGTAGATCCTTGCTTGCGAGTACTTTTGAATGAGTACTCACGGTTGCTTTGCTCTCTCTTTTTTCCCCTTTTCCTCTTCTTCTCGGACGTCACAACCAGATGATGGAGCCCAGGAGCCAGACGACACCGTCGACGATGACTCCTACTACACCGAGGGTGCCTACTACTACGTGCAGGCCGCCACCAACCAGGAGTAGTTCAGGAGGATCCTAAGCAGGAGGCATGCGCCTCTTTTGATCTGTATCCCAGTTTGTGCTAGCCATCTTATAGCAAATTATTTAACTTATGTCTGTACTCAGATATTGTTGCTTCCGCTAACTCGTTTAGGTTCGAGCACTTGTATTCGAGCCCTCGAGGCTCTGGCTTGTAATATAATGCTTGTATGACATATTTTACTTTTAGAGTTGTGTTGTGATATCTTCCCGTGAGTCCCTGATCTTGATCATACATGTTTGCGTACATGATTAGTGTATGATTGAATCGGGGGTGTCACATAGGTAAGGCACTAGTTTAAAATAATAGAATAGTTAAAACTACTATTTTGAAATAAGAAAATAGTTAAAAGTCATTTCTTGGATAAATGATGGTGGGATGGGAAAATCTCTGTAGTTGTGAATGTAATGGGTCCCATATCATTATGTCATGGGGCTCGGGTAGAGATGTACTTAATCTAGATGTGCCTTAATTATTGCACATCTAAGTGACTCAATCACATTACAAAGAAAAATAAAAAGGACCAAAGAAAATGTCTGCACGAATCTTTATGCAAAATCAATGGTATATGACTTAGATGTGCAATATTTAGGGCACATTTAGATGTGCTTTAGCAAAACTGTTATTAAATATAAGGGACTCAAACTTATTATAAAAGAGAAAAAGTTTCATCAAAATACAAAAGCACCCCAAGCATAACAATAAATACATCAAGGTCCTTGGACACCTAACAACTACTCTCGCCGCCAAGACGTCAACACACCTCTATCGGCACTCTCATACCAGAGCCGGCTTGACCCTGTCGATGACAACCAGAATGTCTTCGTGCACGTTCCCTGAGGATCAGTCCCCAGGAGTCGCAGTCGTGATCGTTAACCCTTGAATCGATATGAAGAACCTGACAACAAATTTCGTTGTTGCACATGCACTGCCAAATACCTTAAGCTTTGCTGCACAGAGAAGTTGGTGGAAATTTATGCCGAAACTCCGTCTAATCCATCCCAACAGACGAACTCGAGAAAAACCAGAGCCCGAAAAAACGAATGCCACCCTTCCAAGAACCAAACCCTAATATATTTATTAGCCGGAGCCAAGGCACACGAATTCCACTCCACATGTCGTTGAAGCGGCAGGCGAAGAGATGGCTAATCCATCGTATCTTACACGGGAGGGGAAAAGGAGTATGAGAAAGTCGAATGAAGCCAAATACTCCCTCCGTTTGAAAAAAGTTTGTCCCTCGAGAATGTATCTAGCATCAAGTTAGTGTCTTAGAGCATTACTAGCAGAACCCTCAAACCCTCAAACCCTTATAAATAACTGCTTTTTTACAGTTTGCGAGCAAAAAATCGCGTAGACTAGAACCCCTTAACCCTCAAACCCTTAAATCTTTTTAAGGGTCCAACCCTCAAACCCACTCCCAACCCTCAGAAGTAAGGGTTGGGGAGCAAAACCTACCCCAACCCTCACTTGGCGGTTAT
>NC_057798.1:721057956-721066209 GCF_018294505.1 Triticum aestivum | reverse complement strand
CCGCGCCCTCCGCCTCGACCCGCCGCCACCGCCCTTCGGCCCGTGCCCGCTCCCACGCCCTCCGCCTCCCGCCCCCGCGCCCTCCGCCTCCGCCTTCCACCCCCTGGCCACTGCCCTCCGCCCGCGCCCGCCCTGCCATCCGCCCTCTGCCCCCGCGCTGCCCTCCGGCTGTCGTGCACGAGGTGCTCGACGGTATGCCCGCAACGACAATATCGTTCATGGGGAATATTCCGTTATAAGGGTTGGGTTTGGGGTTCTAATCTTTGCCCCTGTTTTTCAACCCGTAAAAGTGCACAAAAAGACCATTTTTGGACCCTTAAAACGCTAGTGAGGGTTTGAGGGTTTGAGGGTTCTACTAGTAATGCTCTTAGATACATTCATTTAAGGTACAAATTTGGGACAAGTTTTTCCGAACGAAGGAGTACTCAACAAAGGTGGCACAAGCTCGTTGGCTAGAGATTGACCGGTAGCTAGCGAAACAATAGAAAAAAAATTATTTTCGCAGGGGCTGTTTTTATTTTTATTTTTTGAGAACACAGGGCAGAGTTGGGAACGCACGACGAGATGACTGGAAATCTAGACTCATCGAAAACTCAGGCACGTGGACGACGCACACCCTTGTGCTCGCGCGAGGTCAAAAAGATGCCTTCGACTCTCTCTGACCGGTGGGCCCATCATCATCGTGGAAACAGGCCAAAAAGATCTAGCAGTATCACTCCCACATTTCCGTCAGTTCAGGTCACCGCACCGCACCACCGCCCGGTCGCCATGGGACCCACAGGCCGGTCTCGAGCCGTCTTGCTTCTGCTCCTCGCCGCCGCCGCCGCCGCCGCGCCGGAGCACGAATCCTTGCTCCGCCTCCCCTCCTCGGCGCGTTCCCTCGCCCCGAAGACCCCCCGCTCCGCCGGCGCCGACCTCATCCGCGCCCTCAACCTCCACCCCCGCGACGCCTCCCCCCGCCGCCCCGTCGGCGTCGGCGGCAGCGATGCTCTCCCGGCCGGAACCCTCGTCGAGAGGCCGATCCGCCTCGCGTCTCTGGTGGCCGGAGACGACGGCGGCGGCGGCACGTCGGTGAGCAACCTCGGGCACCACGCCGGGTACTACCGCCTCCCCACCACTCACGACGCCAGGTGAGCTCCCTCATCCAGTCTCCGGCCTCTTCGTTCATGCTGCGTTTCTCGCGAGGATCCTTCCTGTGTCTTGACATCTGCCACTTTTGCGCACCGTGCAGGCTCTTCTACTTCTTCTTCGAATCCAGGCGGCACAAGGAGGACCCCGTGGTGATCTGGCTGACGGGAGGGCCCGGCTGCAGCAGCGAGCTAGCCCTCTTCTACGAGAATGGCCCCTTCAACATAGCGGACAACATGTCGCTGCTCTGGAATGAGTTTGGCTGGGATCAGGTATTATTATATACAGACAGTTTGTGTACTAATCGACCAATCTGTGTGATATATATTTTTCTTAGAGATTAATTGGTTAGAACCCTGTATGTATAATCTTCTCTCTGTTTGGAATTGGATATTGGCTGCTGCAGGAGTCGAATCTTATCTATGTTGATCAGCCAACTGGGACTGGGTTCAGCTACAGCTCTGATTCGCGTGATACCCGCCATAACGAAGCGACCGTCAGCAACGACCTATATGACTTCCTGCAGGTAATTAATACTTGTTCCTATTGTGATAGGATGTATAAATGGAAGGTAAACCCTAGTTCAGTATAATCGACTTGAAATGTTACTGTATGCATTTCCAGTCGGTGTCATATGTTGTAGGAACACATGTATCGTATGCATTGTTAATCCTTACCTTTAATGTGGGTGATTCGATTCCTATTGTGGCAACAGGGTTAGTTATGCAAGAGTTGAGGTGAACCAGAGCGATTTCCCTTATTTGTGAGTTGCAATCAAGATGAGAAAATGGCCTTCCGTGTTTTCTCTCATAAGTTCATCTTTCTTCATGTGATTTTGATAGGCCTTCTTCAAGGAGCACCCGGAGTATGTTGAAAACGATTTCTATATAACTGGGGAGTCATATGCTGGGCACTACATTCCTGCCTTTGCAACTAGGGTGTACAAGGGGAACAAGAACAATGAGGGCATTCACATCAATTTGAAGGTTCCGTCATCTCTTTCTGGATTAATCCATATTGGTCTGTGCTATAAAGGTTTTCGTCGTTTTAATCCACTCTTTCTGTTACTTTTTCAGGGTTTTGCAATTGGCAATGGACTTACAGATCCAGCGATACAGTATAAGGCATACACCGATTATGCATTGGATATGGGTTTGATCACACAATCAGAATTTAACAAGATCAATAAAATAGTTCCTGCTTGTGAATTTGCTGTCAAGCTTTGTGGTAATTATTCCTGGACTCCTGGTTTGCTTGTGTGTAAATCTCTAGCATTGGTCAATTTGGCCTCTTGGAGACTGTGTTCATTAACATCCTTTCTTGCTTTGTTGTGCCAATTTCTTTTCAAAACAAGAAAAGGCATAATCCCAACTCTGATATACCTCATAACATGTATATATCAAACTTAATTTTATCTTTTGTTTCAGGTACCTCTGGCACTGTATCTTGCCTTGCTGCCTATTTTGTTTGCAACACAATATTCAGTTCCATCCGCTTGATAATCGGGAGCAAAAATGTAGGGTGGAATACTAAATTTTTTGGCTCTTCCTTATTTTCCAAAGTTTTCTGATTGATCGCCTCATCTTTGCAGTATTATGACATCAGGAAGCCATGTGTGGGGAGCCTATGCTATGATTTCTCTAATTTGGAGAAGTTTCTCAACCTGAAATCTGTCAGACAGAGCCTAGGAGTTGGAGACATAGAGTTTGTTTCATGCAGCCCGACTGTCTATCAGGCTATGCTCTTAGATTGGATGAGGAACCTTGAAGTTGGGATCCCTGAACTCCTTGAGAACGACATCAAAGTGCTGATTTATGCTGGAGAGTATGATCTCATATGCAACTGGCTAGGTGAGTGTTTTAGAACTTGCAACAGAAAACTCTTGAAAATTGTATGCTATAATTTGCTTCAGTTTTGTCCATACCACATATTTCATCTGACATTCTTCACGCTGAGAATGACATTGCTACACTCGTCATCTGATACTTGTGCTATGCTTCCTTACAATTGTGATTCGTGCAAGAGATCCATTAAGAATTTATATACGGTTGTACATATCACAAGGCATATATAATGACCTAGTGGAGGTCACCTATACTTTTCAAATCACAGAAAGGGATAGAATCTACCTTTAATGCCATGTTGTGTTGTACATATCGGCAAATTGATGAAATAAGTACGATGATATACGGGTGTTGTACATATCGGCAAATTGATGAAATAAGTGCAAAGATATACGGTTCAAAATATGCTCCACTATTGGTTTTCCTGATCCTAGCTGTGCTTTTCCTGATGATATGGGTAATCTATTGGTGACTTGGGCAGGGAACTCAAGATGGGTAGACTCTATGGAATGGTCTGGAAAGAAAGCCTTCGTGTCCTCAACTGAGAAGCCCTTCATGGTTGATGGGAAAGAAGCCGGCGTTCTAAAAAGCCACGGCCCATTGAGTTTCTTGAAGGTACGCAAACGCAAAAGGTTGCCCCCTCCCCCCCTTACCAACAGTCAGTCAGTTTTGAAACAAAAACAATATAACCAGCCCAAAATTTAGAAACGTTTGTATATACTCACAAATATTCAGTATGCAAAATTATGGAAATGATTGAGATCAACTTAGGTGTGTACGCAGAGTGTTACAAGGGCAAATGCCTGTTGCGTATTGTGTCCCACATTGACTGTGGAACTAACTCACGATATCAGTCTGCATTTTACTGTGAAACTAACTCGAGATGTTTTTGTCACTATGATCAGGTCCATGATTCTGGCCACATGGTACCCATGGATCAACCGAAGGCCGCCTTGGAGATGCTCAAGAGGTGGACTTCAGGAAACCTCTCAGATGACTCCTTGGGCTCTCAGAGGCTTGACTTCGCCATATAATCCGTCCTCGCGCTCTCTGCGCTGGACCCCCTTGGATAGTGTAATGTATCTAGTGTGCGCATATACATTGGTCCTTGGGATGAACTTAGGTGATGAGAAGCTCGTTGGTGACCATACATATGCTATTTCCCTTGTATGGTGCTCGAGGTTAGACGAGCGTGTAATAAAAGGCTTTCAGAGGATTGCGTCGTACGGATAAGGATAATGGATAATGCGAATGTATCATGAAGATTATCTTCTGAGTGACATGTAGTCTAGTTTATGCATTCCCTTGGGCCTCCTTTGGTTCACAGGATTCTAAAAACATAGTTAAGGAAAAAAAACGTAGGAATTTGATAGCAATGCATGTCTAAAACAGAGGGTTAGAAAACATAGGTAGTTTGTAAACTTGGGTGTTTGGTTCACAGAAATTAGAAAAACATATAGGAATCCTATAATAAGAGTCAAATCAAAGCTAAACCACATAAAAACAGTCAAATAGAAAACAGACCACACAAAAAATGTATAATTAGCAATGTTATGATGCCAACAAGGACTCAGTCATAGAAATTCGAAAAAAAGTTCCAAGTGGATTGTAAAATTCCTTAAAATTTCTCTGAAATTGAGGCCAAAGGAAAACTTTCTATTTCTATGTGTTTCCTTCACTTTGCTATGGTTCACTTTTCCTTTTAAACCAAAAGAGGCCCTAATCTTTTCGGAACTGCAGCCCCTGGTTCGACCCACAGGACCCGTTTTGTTCAACGGATGCCTGAAAACTAGCGCACGTAGAGATATCACACTACACACGGAGTAAATTGTAGGAATGCAAATTTGAAACCTTGAGGGCACCCTTCAACCTTCTTTAGTTGAACAAAATGAACTAAATTTTCAGAATTTGCTTCATTTTTGAAACTTTAGTTCATTTGGTTGAACTAATCTGCGTCAGAGGGCACACCCTGAAGGTTCCAAATTTGCATCCCTAGTAAAATTGTGGTGCTTGGAGCATCAAACATGTAGAATCAAAAAGACAGCTATATCCGGCAAATCACACCTCCTCATTTAAATCCAAAATAATAACACCATTATTTCTGGGCAAAAGCAAACGCCACCTCCGTCCACCACACCCCGGTCTAAAAACATAACCATGACAAATCCTTCACCTAAGAGAACACATGCCTATATCTAGATAGATGATGCAAAGGAAAACAGGATAGTTCATAGGTCGCCGTGGCAGAGTGCCGCCGCTCAGGCTCAGGCCAGCCGCTAGTCGTGCTGGACACACACTAGTACCGGTACGCCGCAGGCTTGTAGGGACCCTCAACTGGGATGCTAATGTACTCAGACTGGGCCTTGGTGAGCTTGGTCAGCCTGGCACCGAGCTTGCCCAGGTGGAGGGCCGCGACCTTCTCGTCGAGGTGCTTGGGGAGAACATACACCTTCTTCTCGTACTTGCCGGTAGCCTTCTCCTTCCACAACTCCAGCTGAGCAATGACCTGCAAGAAGCACAAAAGTGAATGTTAGCTCACGGGTGTATCAGTTGTTAACTCATACTAGTTGACAGTAGACCACACATTGATCATCATACCTGGTTAGTGAATGAGCAGGACATGACAAAGCTGGGGTGGCCAGTGGCACAGCCAAGGTTCATCAGACGCCCCTCAGCAAGAACAATGATGCCAGTGTTGGTCTCGGGGAAGACCCAACGGTCGGTCTGAGGCTTGATGGTGATGCGCTTGACACCAGGGTAGGTCTCGAGGCCGTTCATGTCGATCTCGTTGTCAAAGTGACCAATGTTGCAGACAATGGCATTGTTCTTCATCTTCCTCATGTGGTCAACCATGATGATGTCCTTGTTTCCAGTGGTGGTCACGAAGATGTCAGCATCAGAGACAACGTCCTCCAAAGTGAGGATCTGGATGCCCTCCATCAGGGCCTGAAGGGCACAGATGGGGTCAATCTCTGTCACGATCACACGGGCACCAGCCTGCTTGAGTGCGGCAGCACAGCCCTTGCCAACATCACCATAACCGCAGACCACAGCAACCTTGCCGGCGATCATAACATCAGTAGCCCTCATAAGACCATCAGGGAGCGAGTGGCGGCAACCGTAAAGGTTGTCAAACTGTTGACAAGAAACATGATCCAGATTAGTATTTGTTAGCAAGGTGAATATGTCATGCATTCTAACGTCTGATCAGAACAAAACAAGAGTACATCAAACAAACAATTACTCAGAATAAATCACATAATAGAGCATGGCATACCGTAAAGGTTGTCAAGAGGTTAGAGTTTGCATTTTTAATAACATAGATTAGTATTACCTCTATCTAAAATATAAGACGTTTTGGTAGGCTATTTTAGCCTACAAAAACATGTTATATTTTGGTGTGGACAGGAGAGGTAGTAATTATTAGCAAGGTGAATATTTCATTGCATTCTACCTATTGATTAAAGCAGACCAAGAGTAAATTGATTAAACAAACAACCAAATAGAATAAATCCCATAATTAAGTGTATGTCGTAGTGCTTCATGCTCAAATGATATTCTATATTTAGACCCTCCCTGGCCGTCAGATCCAGAAAACATGCGACTAATGTTATTATTAGTAGTTAGTTAACAACCAGCTTAACAAACACTAAACCCAAAGACAAAGATATAGGACAACTGTAAAAGTTGTCAAACTGTTCAGAAGAAACAAAGATTAGTATTTGCGTTTTTAAATGACACATATATTAGTAATTATTAGCAAGGTTAACATGCCATTTCATTCTACCTTTTGATTAAAGCAGACCAAGAGTAAATTGATTAAACAAACAACTAAATTGAATAAATCACATAATTCGGTGCATGTCATAGTGCTTTGCGCTCAAATAATTTCTATATTCAGACCCTCACTGCCCGTCAGATCCAGAAAACATGCGATATGTTATTATTAGTTAGTTAACCAGCATAACAAACACTAAACCCAAAGGCAAAGATATAGAACTGTAAAGGTTGTCAAACTGTTCAGAACAAACATAGATCAGTGCTTGCGTTTTTACACAACACATAGATTAGTAATTGTTAGCAATGTTACCATGTAATTTCATTCTACCTTTTGATTAAAACAAACAATAGTACGTTAAACAAACTACGCAGAATAAATCACATAATTCAGTGCATGACATAGCAGTGTTTCATGCTAAAATGAGTGCAGCGACATAATAAAATTTGTTAAGCAGGTCATTCTATAATTAGACCCGCCATCGCCGTCAGATTCAGAAAACATGTGACTAATGTTATAATTAGTTAGTCAGTTAGTTGACAACCAGCGTAACAGACACTAAACCCAAAGACAAATATACAGATCTAGGTCTAATACTCCAGCGCTGCTTCACCACTGAGCATCATCTAAACTAGGCAACAATGAGATCTAAATATTAAATAATCAGATCTACAACATAAACATGTCAAACAATACTACTACGCTCAAACAAGTAAAGCTCGCTGACACAGAGCATCAGATCTGAAATGGAAAACGGGACCAAAGGAAGTAAGTATACCTTGCTCTTGGTGACGGAGTCGTTGACGTTGATGGCGGGGAAGAGGAGGGTGCCGGACTCCTGCATCTGGTAGAGCCTCTTGACGCCGGTAGTGGTCTCCTCGGAGACGCCGACGAGCCTCTCCTTCATCTTGCGGTACTTGCGGGCGTCGGTCTTGAGCCCGTCGCGGATGATGGTGAGCACGATCTTGAACTCGGGGTTGTCGGTGGACTCCGGGTCGGGGACCTTGCCGGACTTCTCGAACTCCTCCTCAGCCTTGACGCCCTCGTGGATGAGCAGCGTGGCGTCGCCGCCATCGTCGACGATGAGGTCGGGGCCGCCGCCGGCGCCCCAGTCGAGGCAGCGCTCGGTGCACCACCAGTACTCCTCGAGGGTCTCGCCCTTCCAGGCGAAGACGGCGGCCGAGTCGCGCGCGATGGCGGCGGCGGCGTGGTCCTGGGTGGAGAAGATGTTGCAGGAGCACCAGCGGACCTCGGCGCCGAGGGCGGTGAGGGTCTCGATGAGGACGGCGGTCTGGATGGTCATGTGGAGGGAGCCGGAGATCCGGGCGCCCTTGAAGGGCTGCGAGGGCCCGAACTCGGCGCGGCAGGCCATGAGGCCGGGCATCTCGACCTCGGCGAGCTCGAGCTCGAGGCGGCCGAAGTCGGCCTGGGAGAGGTCCTTCACCTTGTACTCCCGGCCGGACGCGGTCTTCTCCACGGAGAGCGCCATGGAGGAGGTTGGTG